>NC_053391.1:437464423-437764423 GCF_905171765.1 Bufo bufo
AGCCGAAGGGAGCTGTCTGACCTACCCATCATCTGTTGGTCCTAATGCTCCTGCTCATCCTCCTTCTCCTTGTCAGTCTATCCATCAGCAATCACTGAAGCCATTGCGAAAAGACAACAGTATGCATGCACTCATCCAACGGTGCAGAAACTGGCCAAGTTGCTGGTGCTGCAGTCCCTCCCTTTCCAATTGGTGGACTTTGCACATTTCAGAGACCTGATGGCTTGTGCCGAGCCGAGGTGGAGAGTCCCAAGCCGTCATTTGTTTGCCAAAAAGGCAGTGCCAGCCCTGCACATGTATTCAGAACAGATGGTTGGCCAGTCCTTGAGCGGATGGCAAAGTGCACGGCAGCGCCGACGTGTGGTGCTGTAACTACAGTCAGGGACAATACATGTCCCTTATGGCACACTGGGTCAATGTAGTTCCTGCACAGCCGCACCAGCAACTTGGCCAGGTGACGCCGTTTACGCCTCCACGTTCTCAAACCATTGGTCCTCCGACAATGTCCACCTCGACCTCCTCATCCTCCACAGTGTCCTCAGCCTCCATTGCAGAAAAAAATCACAGTGCCCCTCCAGCCTTCCAGATGTGCAGGGCACGGCAGTGTCACGCTGTTCTGCAACTCAGGAAGAACATGGTGTCGGCACTGCATCTAGGAGGGCTGAGCCATGCGCCATGCGCCCTGCATGGCACATGTGTTCGATCTGGTTGTCAAGCAGTTCCTGAAGTCTTCCACCCATCTGCAAGACATCCTAAAATTGCCCAGCAGGAAACTTTGTATGTACTTCAGCCACTCATACACCGCAAAGCACCCCCAACATAGGCTGATATTCCCCCCCTTGGAATTCCACCATACATATGTTGGATTGACTATACGAACAGAGAAAGGCCATAAATGTTTTCTTGATGATCCAAGCGGACAGGAGTACTCCTTTGTGTAACTTCGATGTCAGCCAGTGGCAGCTTATGCATGATACCTGCCGTTTTCTCAGGCCAGTTGAGGAGGCCACATTATTTGTCAGTCACCAGGACTACGGGATGAACAACATCATTCCACTGCTTCATGTTCTGGAACAGATGCTGGTAAATATGGCTGGTCAGAGGACTGGAGACGTGGCACCTAGATCTCACCACATGAGCCCTGTGGGGGCTGAACTGGAGGAGGAGGAGCAATTTGGAGCACATGCAATGTGTAGCGAAATGGGTGGTTTTTACACATAGGTGACAGGAGAGGAGGAGCAGGAGCAGCCAGAGGAGCTACAGGGCGACGAGGAAGACAAGGCAGAGGACCCAGACACATCTTGGCAGCATGCAGTGGAGATGGAGGCAGGGAGTCCCTCCAAGACACTTGCACAAATGGGCCGATGCATGCTCACTTGCTTGCATAGTGACAGCCGAATTGTCAGCATTCGGCAGAGGGATGACTTCTGGCTCTCCACGTTGTTGGACCCTTGCTACCGGTCCAAAATTGGGGCCTTTTTTACACCCACTCAGAGGGAGGATAAACTGAACTACTATAGAGACATTATATGTAGTCAGTTGGCCGCTGCCTATCTGCACCATCGTCCATCCTCTCACAGGTCCGACCGGGCCCTCTGCACTAACGTTCCTCTGCCATGGCTGTTGTGGCAGGGTTGGGGGGTAGGAGCAGTTCCAGCTCCATCAGCAGCAACTTGAGTCTAGAGTCGCTGATGAGCAGCTTTCTTCACCCGCCTAGTGAAGAAACTACTCACCAGCAGCAGGTAGACCTGGAGCAGGACCTGAACCACGCCACATTGAAGATCCGCTGGACTACATGGGAGCCAAACTGGATGTGTGGCCGCAACTGGCAGAGTTTGCCCTGGAAAAGCTGTCCTGCCCGGCCAGTAGCGTGGCATCAGAGTGGGTGTTTAGTGCGGCGGGGGCCATAGTTACCACAAGAAGAACTCGCCTGTCCAACCAAAATGTAGAGAGACTGACCTTTGTCAAGATGAATCATGTGTGGATCAGCCATGATTTCCACCCACCAATACCTAATGCATCAGACTAGATCATCCATGGTGCAACACCAACACTTTGACAAAAGAGACCGGTTTCTTCTCACTACCTGCCTCATCTATTATTTTGATGCTGCCACCCGCCTGATGCCACACATCTTATGCCAAGTGCTCCTTCTATCACCCACCATCTTCAGCTGGTACTGGCATTGCCACCCACCTCCCCACTCTGTCATGGGGTCGCTCTGTAGTCTCCTGATGCTGCTGCCACCTCCACACTTTGTCACCTTGCCACTCTGTGGTCTCCTGATTCTGCTGCCACCTCCACACTATGTCACCTTGCCACTCTGTGGTCTCCTGATGCTGCTGCCACCTCCACACTATGTCACCTTGCCACTCTGTGGTCTCCTGATGCGGCTGCCACCTCTACACTATGTCACCTTGCCACTCTGTGGTCTCCTGATGCTGCTGCCACCTCCACACTATGTCATTGAGCCACCCTGTGGCCTCCTCCTGATGCTGCTGCCGCCACCTCCACACTCTTTCATTGTTCCACCCTGTGGCCTCCTGATGACGCTGCTGCCACATCACCAATCTGTCATTGTGCCACCCTGTGGCCTCCTTCTGATTCTGCTGCTGCCACCTCCACACTCTGTCATTATGCCACTCTGTGGTCTCCCCATACTGCTGTGGCTGCCACCTCCACACTGTCATTGTGCCACCCTGTGGCCTCCTCCTGATGCTGCTGCTGCCGCCACCTCTGCACTCTGTCATTGTGCCACTCTGTGGCCTCCTGATGCTGCCACCACCTCCACACTGTCATTGTGCCACCCTGTTGCCTCCTGATACTGCTGCTTCCACCTCCGCACTGTCATTGTTCCACTTTGTGGCCTACTCCTGATGTTGCTGCCACCTCTAAACTGTCTGTGGGCCACTCTGTGGTCTACTCATGCTGTTCCCACCCCCCCCACTTCATCACTGGGCCACTATTTTGCCTTTCGGCCTTGTTGACATCATAATTTATTTGACCCTTCTATTGATCTGTCAGAAGGAAGGAAAAATGAGACGCACGACGGATCCTGTCTATGTAACAGCTGTAAGGTCTGCATGACATGGTCCTTATTTAGCATCAGAATTGGTTTGTGATTTGATAGCCAAAAGCAGGAGTGGGTACGACACAGAAGCCATACAAACATTCCATTCAAGTGTCATCTCTGTTTTGGATCCACTCCTGTTTTTTTTAACTTTAGCAATAAAGATGGATTACTGACCTAATGCTGACCGAGTGAAGGCAGATGCTCCACAGACAGGATCCATTTTTTGGGGGGTTATTGTTCTGACGGATCAGAGGAAGAGCAAAATAATCAGTGACATCAACACAAACTTACTGCTAACACCCTCTCCACTTTGTCCGGGGGGCTCTACTTGTATAAGCGTTTAATAGAACAGGTTCTGTAGACATCTATGTGCAATCAGCTGACGATGGTGTAAAAGGAGAGTGCTTCTTCTTGACGCTAACATTGGCCTGTAAGTTCACACTTGAGTTATTTGTTCAGTTTTGGCCCTGTAACTGCCCAAATAAGTGAAGTGTGTAGTGATTCTAAGAGCGACACCTGTCATCTGCATGTAATACTGACTCACACTATTGTTTCACTACCACAGCAGACTCCCTATACATGCTACTGCAAGGCACAGTGTTCTACACCACTATAAAGGATCTCTGCAAACAGGAATTAGCTGTTTTTTGACACCTTTCACCACTAATAAATTCGGATTGATCCGAATTTTTCGAAAGATTCGGCAAACTGGCCATATCGAATTTTTGAGAAATTCGTTCATCTCTACCCATAACCTTTTCAATTGATCCTTATTTTAATTTTGTTTTATGGTGGATTTATACAAGCAGATAATCGTTACGATTCAAATGCAAGCAATGAAAGATGGATGAGAATCATGTCATGTAAATGTTTCTAAAAAAAATGCTTGTTCAAACATCTGTGAAATTGTTGATGCAAACAAGTACAATCATCGCTTGTCGTTAATGAATTGCATTTTGTAAATGTGCATTGTGTACATTCTTGATGATAGTGAGGCCTGTGTAGGCATGTAAAAAACGATTATACAATTGAAAAAAATATATATAATTTTTACATGACAATCCTTTTATTTAAATGCTAGTTGTCTGCTAGAATGTTCGGTCAGTAGTTGCTTGTGTCAGTGATCACTTAAATGATTATCTGCTCATCTAAATCCACCTTTAGAATTTGATTAAGATGCTGGACCACAATCTGAGACAGGTGCAAACAATTTCAAAACTAAATAATTTCTATGGGTGTAATCCTACATTGTGCTCAGAAACAACACTGGCATGCAAGTGGATGCAGTTTTTATAGACTGATTGTTAAACTTGATTAATTGTTAATCAAATATGTTTGACCGAGGAACGTGGGGTGGGGATGCTGATGTTTACCATGGCAACCATGGCCTAACAAATGTACTCATGTCTGTCATCCATATCTGCTGATTAAGTCATGTGAGATACATGGTCTAGTAGGTTGCTTAATACAATTACACTCTTTGGCTATAATACTTTGGAATACTAAATAAAAGCAATCACAACTTCAAGTGTCCAAGGGGATGGAAACAAAGACAATATAAGTTTAATAAATTAAATGGGTTATTCGAGTTATGTAAAAAAAAATCTAAAGTACTGTAAATCTGATGATTTGCTAAATATACAAAAGGTAAAAAAAAATTTTTGCCAAAAAAAATATATATTTACTTATTTAAATAGTTCTGTTCTGGCCCTTTGTTGACATGCAGTTGCAGAGCTGTGTAACAACAATCTTTGATGTTCTCCTAATCAATATCTTTTGGTGTCAACAAAGACTACTCGAAGTAGGATTGGCGTTGCTCTCCCTTTTGATTCACAGGTAGCAATTCTTAATAATTTAGAAGGTCCTGCTTGTCCTACTAAAAACTCTAAATTTATTACTAGAGTGCTCCTCCTTGCCCACATGATTATTGCGCGGGTGTGGATGGCTTTAGAACGCCCTTGTATTAGTAACTGGATTAACTTAGTGGAGAAAGTAAACGTTTATGAGAGAAACAAATTAGATGTCTGTTCCAAAATATGGTCTATATGGTAGGTTTTTTTTTTTTTTATTGATTCGCGCCCAAACTTAGGTTTGTGTAGTAGCAGCTGATTTATCAATGTATACAAAGTCTGGATTATTCTGATACTATTGTTTTTAATGTAATGTATTGTTCAATGATAAAAGAAAGAAAAAAAAAAAGACTGCCTTTTCGTCCCCCTGCTCTGCAAAGGGAGTGAATAAAATTGCTGCCCTGACTGCTGTTTGACTGCTGGGAAACTCGTGTATTTGTGAGACTAAATGTCCTAACTGTACAGTACAATGACATTGCACTTCCCCCTACCTGTTCTTGTGCAATGCTCCGCAGACACTTCCTCACAGCCAGCATGAGTACAGACAAGAGAACTCAGGTCTTTGTTGGCTATGTTTTTGCAGGGTGAGTATGGAGGGAAGATCCTATGCACAGCATTTGTCTCTCCAGTGCGTGGAAAAGAGAAAACCCTGCAGCTGCTTAGTACCTGAGTCAGAGCCCCCAACTTGAGTCTGTGCTGCTTATGGTGGAAGGGGTTAAACTTTGCTAAAGAATCCATAGTAAGAGGAGACACAGGGCAGTTAGCCCAGCCAGCAGATCAGGCAGTGCAGGGGGCATGGCTTATGGCTCCAACCAGCACAGCCTTCACATAGAGGCTCTGTGCAGAGAAGCAGACCTGCTCCCTCCTGCTCTCTCAGGCTTGTGCACTGAATGTTATCATAGCGGGGAAATAAGCTGACATCACAGGTCATGTAAAGCTCAGCCAACTAGGAGAACAGGGCCACTGTAGATAAAGTAGGTGAATTGAAAACCCCTTATATTTGCTTAGTTAGAAACATGCAAAAAAAAAATACATACAATTTTAACAGTTGTATCCTCCCCCAAGAAAAATAAATACATAAACCTATTTTGCATTAAAAATTATTTTTATTGGTTCACCGTTGACAATAAAAAATATATTTTGTACTGCCGCAATCTTAAGGATCTAAAGCATTACATTAACATATTATTTATATGCAAATTATGTACACAAAATAAGTCTACAAAAAACTAAGGTGAATTTGATGTTTTTTCCATTACCTTAAATAAAAATCTATCAGAGTTACTTAGTTACATGGTTGGTAAGGTTGAAAGAAGACACGGATCCATCAAGTCTAGGCTGTAGTCCTACCATAAAGAGCCAGAGACAGGCAAAGAATCCTATGAGTCAGACGCAAATTGCTCGATATTAATAAATAAATCCCTGGATTAATGTCCGATCTCAGAAATCTAGTAACCATAATCTGCAATATTTTTACATTGAGTGAAGGCATCCAGGCCCTTCTTAAACTTGTACTGCACAATAAATTAACCATCACAAAATCCTTTCGCTCTTACAGTAAATAATCTGTCTATGTTGATGGTGAAACCTTCTTTTATTTAGACATACAGGATGTATTTATCATGGTTACAGGCCTAATTATAAAAAGATCCTTAGAAAGATACTGTATATTCAAATATTTGTACATTTTAATAAGATCTCCCCTAAGCTGTCTTTTTTTCAGAATAAATAACCCCAAATTTGAGAACCTGTCTTGGAATTGCAAAACACTCATTCTCTTAGTTACCCTTCATAGTCCAGATATGTACTTCCTCTACCCCTGTGCCAAAAACTGTACACAATATCCAATGTATGATCTAATAATTGATTTGTATAGAGACACAACCATGTTCCTGGCATGAGCATATACACCTCTTTTGATGACTTCCATGATTTTATTTGCTTTTGCAGGAGTTACCTGGCATTGGGTGCTGAAGTGTAGTGTACTGCCCACCAATAAAGTTTTAGTTTTTTTTTTCAGGTACAGTTTTACCCCATGTTTTGCTATTTAATTCATTATTTTTAAATTTGTCACCTTGGCCAAAGGGCAAATGCATGACCTTACTATTATCCATAATTAAATTAATTTGCCGTTTATTTGCCCAAGACTTTCAGAATCTTTCTAAAATATTATATTCTCCTCCTCTGTATAGATTACTTTGCAGAGCTTAGTATCATCTGCAAATATAGAAATTCTACTCTGTAAGCCCTCTACAAGGTCATTAATAAACATATAAAAAATTAAATGGCCCAATACCAACGTCTGTGGCACCCTACTAATGACTGTGACCCAATCTGAGACTGTAGTGTTAATAACATCCCTTTTTTTCCTATTAAGGAGCCACTCATTATAACATTTACAGCTATTTTCTCCTAGTCCCAGAATTCTCACTTTATATAACAACCCTTTACAAGATAGTGTCAAATGTTTTAGAAAAGTAAAATACCATATATATACCTAAACACTGTACCACTAAAAACAACATCCTATCCTGCCCTCACATGATTATGTCAATAGAAAAATAAAATAACTATGCACTTGGAATGTGCCAACACAATGTTTTTATTCCTAATAAAATAATTTGTTACTCAAAAGTATTAAAATGCATTAATGCCATATATGTTTGAAAGTTATTGTTCTGCGATGATGAAAAAAAACAAAGAAAATGACTTGATTTCTAATGCTAAAATAGTCGGACCCTTAAGGGGTTATTTTTTTCTCTTACATCACATTGAAAAACAAATAACCCCAAAAAGAAAAGATGAAATATGCACCAATATTTAAAGAAAACGTACATGGGATATATAATAGATAGATAGACTGATTATGGGTTCATATATATTATATAGAAGTTTCATATATATTATATTTTTTTTTTAAATGACTGGGTATGCAGCCATATAGTGTAGTAGTTAAAGTTCTGGGCTGTGACTTTTTCAGAAATAGAGGCTAAACTTATTTTTATATATATATATATATATATATATATATATATATATGAAAAAAGAGACAATGCAGCAGCACCCTGCAAATCGGATAAAGTACAACAATGCATGTTGTGGACAATATCCAGCTCACCTGCTGCCTCTATCCCTTGAGTCGACTTCCCTGATGCACGGAGACCTTGGTAAGACTGTGAAATTATGGAAATAAAGCGATGAATCCAGCATCGAAGTTGAAAATATTGTGGGTTCCTTTATTCGGTGTAGTACAGATCCATACAGTGACAGCATCACCTCAGTGTTCCAAATGAACGTCTACGCGTTTCGAACAAACATGTTCTTAGTCGTAACTGATCAGAAATACAAATGGCCATGGCTATATAGGCTAGTTTCAACCTCTCCTCCCATCTCCAGGTGGTGATTAGAAGGGGCAGATTGCGGCACACCCCCCAAGCCAGAGCCAGTAGGAAAATCTGAAATTAACATTGGTGTAAGTTAAATATCTATAAAGCCAAATACGTGCACTTAAAATGTGTACTATTCAGGCTCCTGGGTCTAAGTCAGGAATTACAAAATAAATATGCCAATCTCATACAAAAAAATAAACGAGATAATAGTAAGAAATAAATTCCTGAAAAAAACGCATGGTCTGAACAGTGGTTTTCAATGTTAAAAACAGAACAAAAAAATGCAAATCAAACATGGCAAATATATCCTCATAGCTGCTCTTCTGAGTGAAATAACACAATAAACATGTAGGCACACCAGGAATGGACTAAATCCTAATACAGATACATGAGTTCTTTTTTCAGGTTCAAGCCATTCGGATGTCTCGTTTTTAATCGTAGAATCCAAAAGGCTTCCCTTTGTATTAATCGCCTTTGGAAATTGCCCCCTGGAATAGAAGGAAAAACTCGCTCAATTCCAAAGGCAGAAAAAGTTCGTAAGCTCCTGTCATGCATCGAAATAAAATGCCTAGCTGCATTCGAAATATTGACATAGTTAGTAACATAATTCAAATGTTCCAAGATTCTGTTTTTCAACCTTCTTATAGTACTTCCCACATAAAGGAGGTCGCATTGTGTACATCTGATAACATAAATGACCCCAGTGGTGTTACAATTTATATAAGACTTAATTGAGAAGGTTGAAATATGTAAGACTTAATTGAGAAGGTTGAAATATGTTCTGAGTCCTGGAACATTTTGGTGGGCACTACATAGCCGCAAGTTTTGCAGGGATGACTGCCGCACCGTGTGAACCCGGTATATTTGAGCCAGGTACTTGCCTGGGTTCTTTTTGGAGCAGATGTGAAAAGTGAAGGGGACAATGATGAAGCCAGCATGGGAGACCGTCTAGCTGGCACTCTATAGCCATCCTGTAGTAAACCATGTAAAATATCGTCTTCATGTAAAATCGATATGCATTCCGATACTACCTGTTTAACCTGCTGAAATTGATTGCTATAAGTAAGAAGCAAAGTAGGCAGGTTATTCCAATCTTTCCCACCTGCTGTATTCCCATTTTCCCCAACCCTATCACTTCTCCCAAAGAGTAGTGTCTTACGATTTTTCATCTGTGCTATTTTTTCGGCTCTTTTGATCATCAAAATAGGATAGCCCCTTGCCAACATACGTGACGTGATGAGTTGGCATTCCAATGTGAAGGCCGCGTCATCACTGCAATTTCCTCTAGCATGCAACATCTCGCCTACCGGTATGGACTTGATAGTATGCATAGGATGATGGCTGTTAGCTCTCAAAATCGCATTGCCAGAGACCGGTTTGCGATAAGTAGTTGAGTGTATATTCGAACAGGGAATACCCGTGAGAGTTAAATCGAGAAAATTAATCGTAGACCTGTCCTGTGAGTGAGTGAATCTCAAATTGTAAGGATTATTATTAATTTATCGCATAAAATCAAGTATGGCAGGCACATCGCCGCTCCATATAATGAGCAAATCATCTATGTACCTGCCATACCAATCCAATGCCACTGCAAAAGGGTTGTCAGTGGTATATATATATACCTTTCCTCCCAGTACGACCTGGTTAAATTCGCTAGGGAAGGGGAAAATTTAGCCCCATCGAAACTCCCCGTATTTGCAAAAAGAACAGACCGTCAAAAGAAAAATAATTATGAGTCAGTAAAAATTCTGTGACTTCTATAACATAATCTATGAAATACAACTTATGACGGCTGTAATTATGCAAATGAAATTCCAGTGCGAATAAAGCCACGTCGTAAGGGATGGAAGGGTAGAGCAATGAAACATCACTAGTGAGCCAGGTGAAACTGGGAGACCACTTTTTCTGATAGAAACTTCTTAGAATATCTCCAGTGTCTTTAATATTAACCTGGTGCTCGTTTGACAAGGGGCTGTAAAATCGCGTCTAATCACTCTCCTAATTTTTCAGTCAGAGAGCCTATGCCAGAGACAATGGGGCGCAGTGGGAGTCGATTTAACCCTTTGTGAATTTTGGGTAAAGCATGTATGATGGGTGTAATGGGTGACTCCACTTGTAGGTACAAAAATTGTTTATGGCTGAAATAGCCTAAATCTTTGCCCTTATCCAAAAAAGCAAGATATTGTGCCTGAAAATCAGCAATTGGATAATTTTTCAATTGTTTGTAGGTGGAGGTATCCAGAACAATATCCATCATTTGTTGCTTATAAACCATTTTATTCAATACCACCACTGCGCCCCCCTTGTCTGCCATTTTTACAATAATATTCTCTTGATCTCTTAGTTCAAGAAGGGCATTTCTTTGGGATTTAGACAGATTATTTCGTTGGGAGCTAACTTCTCTTTGAACAGAGAGAAGCCGTTTCTCAACTATCTCTTGGAAAAGGTCCATTTCTGGTGTGCGTGAATTCAGAGGGTAGAATCGCGAGTTCCAGGTTCGAAAATCTGGAACCTCGGAAGTCGCAGTGCTACCATCCAAATCTGACTGAAGCTCGATCAAATTGACCAAGGACAATTGTTCAGTAAAAGACATACTGGTGAACTCATTACAATGTTGTGGATGTGAGAGCTGGTTAGACATATTCTCAGACCCATGAAAATGTCTCTTGACCGTAAGGTCTGTGATAAATTTATTTATATCCATGAGAGTTGGCCACGCGGCATCACAAGAAATGAACCCCATTGTGGGTACTGTTAATGATTTTGAAGTTATTAATTTATCAGATGAGTTATTAACTGATAACCAAATTGACATATTAAGACTTGGTTTGAATTTTGCTCCGACCCATGATTTTGATCTGTTTTCAACTCTCTAAATCCCCTTTTTATATATATATATTTATTATATATCATGTATGAGTCAAAACGTCGCTCTGTGCCACTTGATGGGTGAATAAAAGACATTGACTCATTGGAAAGTCCTTTGGAGTGCAGTCCAATCTTTGTCTTATACAAGTGGGTAACCACCTATTGCCATACTTTGGCTTTGCACCCTCCCTTTTTTTCCCGTTTTTTCTTGGATAGTGCTGCTGGTGGTTTTTCTTTTATATATATATATATATATATATATATATATACACTCACCTAAAGAATTATTAGGAACACCTGTTCTATTTCTCATTAATGCAATTATCTAGTCAACCAATCACATGGCTGTTGCATCAATGCATTTAGGGGTGTGGTCCTGGTCAAAACAATCTCCTGAACTCCAAACTGAATGTCAAAATGGGAAAGAAAGGTGATTTAAGCAAATTTGAGCGTGGCATGGTTGTTGGTGCCAGACGGGACGGTCTGAGTATTTCACAATCTGCTCAGTTACTGGGATTTTCACGCACAACCATTTCTAGGGTTTACAAAGAATGGTGTGAAAAGGGAAAAACATCCAGTATGCGGCAGTCCTGTGGGCGAAAATGCCTTGTGGATGCTAGAGGTCAGAGGAGAATGGGCCGACTGATTCAAGCTGATAGAAGAGCAACGTTGACTGAAATAACCACTCGTTACAACCGAGGTATGCAGCAAAGCATTTGTGAAGCCACAACACGTACAACCTTGAGGCGGATGGGCTACAACAGCAGAAGACCCCACCGGGTACCACTCATCTCCACTACAAATAGGAAAAAGAGGCTACAATTTGCACGAGCTCACCAAAATTGGACTGTTGAAGACTGGAAAAATGTTGCCTGGTCTGATGAGTCTCGATTTCTGTTGAGACATTCAAATGGTAGAGTCCGAATTTGGCGTAAACAGAATGAGAACATGTATCCATCCTCTGATGGCTACTTCCAGCAGGATAATGCACCATGTCACAAAGCTCGAATCAAATTGGTTTCTTGAACATGACAATGAGTTCACTGTACTCAAATGGCCCCCACAGTCACCAGATCTCAACCCAATACAGCATCTTTGGGATGTGGTGGAACGGGAGCTTCGTGCCCTGGATGTGCATCCCTCAAATCTCCATCAACTGCAAGATGCTATCCTATCAATATGGGCCAACATTTCTAAAGAATGCTATCAGCATCTTGTTGAATCAATGCCACGTAGAATTAAGGCAGTTCTGAAGGCAAAAGGGGGTCCAACACCGTATTAGTATGGTGTTCCTAATAATTCTTTAGGTGAGTGTATATATATATATATATATATATATATATATTTAGCCATAATATATTTACACATATTATTATATATTTAGAATATATAATATATTATACTATATGTAAGCATATTATGGCTAAAACATCAGTAGTAGTTTCCCACATATTATGCAGTCATATATATCAGAAGTATGATTTTATATATATATATATATATATATATATATATATTTATATTATTTTTTATTTAATTTTTTATATTTTTTTCTAGTAATTACACATTTATTTAATTACATTTACAATTACTAAAAAATATTAAATATATAAATCTAATTTAACCTTTATTTCTGAAAAAGTTTGTGACATGATTTGAACTCACAGCTTCTGCATCATAGCCCAGAACTTTAACCACTACACTATATAACTGCATATTCAAGCTCTAATAAATAAATAAATAAATAAAATAAGAGACTTCTACTGTATAGGTCTCAGTAGAAGTACAGTACAGTAGAAGTCTCATATTTTTTTATTTTATTATTATAATTTTTTTAAAGCAACTGGCTATGCAGATATTATAGCTAAGTGGTTAAGTGCCTTGCCTCTAATGCAGAAGGTCATGAGTTGAAATCCCAGCAGAGATTCTTCTGAAATACCAGCTAAATTAGATTTAAATACACTGGGGTATCCCCAAGCACTGACTCCATATATGGACATAGCTATATATGGAGTCAGAGCAGGGAGTCCTAAGCCGCAGACTCACACTGAGGGATTCCCTCACTATACAGCGATCTTCTGCATAGAAATAGAGGATAAATTAGATTTAAATACACTGCCTCGAGCATCGCTCTCAAGCACACAAAGGTGTTTGGCCGAACTCCGCGACTAAGGCCCTCGGCCACTTCCCCAACCTTATAATGCTCGCCTTCTTCATATTAAATGTTATATGTTATAAGGGACCGTTTGTATGAAAAATGTGGATAAATTATGGAAAAAAATATAATTGTTTTCGCTAATATTTTTCCCAATATCTGGCCCTGACACACACACACACACACACGCTATTGCAGCGCAGATGTGACAAATCACTGCAGACACTGTTTATAGGCAAGGTGTGGATAAATTATGGAAAAAATTTGTTGTCAGTAATATTTTTCCCAATATCTGCCCTGACACACAGAAGGTATTGCAGCACAGATGTCACAAGTCACTGCAGACACCCTCTATTGAAAAAGTATTGCAAAATGGCTACTGGCATTACAGTGATGGCAATACTTACCTGCACTTTTTTTGGCTGGCCGAGTAGCACCATGTGCCGAGCATAGCGATGCTCGAGCCGAACAGGTATTCGGCCAAGCATGCTCGCTCAACACTACTACTGCACATGTACGGAGGATGTCAGCAGTTAATGAGTGCCCTAATCATTTATTACCTCAAGTATTGTAAATTGTTTTTAATTTATATTCTCCTACCCAAACTCACTTCACTAAATTCTGCATTGACCTTTATATCTAATAGTAATACAGATGCTAGTCATTACACTACCTGTCCTTGTTATGCTATAAAATACTTCACAATTATAACATGTTTTCTACTCTTCAAACCTAGTTTTGCTACTATATCTTTTTTTTTTCAAAACCCCACAGTCCCTTAACTACTATTTTTCAAGTAATGACCCTCTGGATGTCTGAAACTCCTATAGACACTGGTTAGTCAATGATTACTGTGAATCAAGCCAGTAATCCTATCACAAAATGAGCATAGCTCCATCCATACATATTCAGGACTATGGTCATTACTATACCTTTTGCTCCTCCTTGATTTTTCTTTTTTTTTTTTTTCTTTTTCTTTCTTATGAAGAGTAAGGCCTCTTTCACACTGGTGAGTTTTCTGCACAGGTGCAATGCGTGAGGTGAACGCATTGCACCCGCACTGAATCAGGACCTATTCATTTCTATGGGGCTGTGCACATGAGCGGTGATTTTCACGCATCACTTGTGCGTTGCGTGAAAATTGCATTATGCTGTATAGTGTGCGTTTTTCACGCAACGCAGGCCCCATAGAAGTGAATGGGGCTGCGTGAAAATCGCAAGCATCAACAAGCAAGTGCGGATGCGGTGCGATTTTCACGCATGGTTGCTAGGAGATGATCGGGATGGTGATGGATCATGTGATCAACCATGTGATGAGCGCAGTGATGTCACCAAAGGTCCTTTTCCTCCCAGGTCATCAAAGAAGAAGAAAGAAGAGAAGACGGGCAGTGGGAACAAGTGGATAAGGTGAGTTTAATTATTTTTTTTAACCCCTCCATCCATAATTTACTTGTTATAAGGGAAAATAATAAAATCTACGCAACACCTAACCCAAACCCGAAATTCTGTGAAGAAGTCCAGGTTCAGGTCTGGGTACCCAACATGCTGATTTTTCTCACGCGCGTGAAAATGGCAGTAAAATGCTTTGCACTCGCGCAAAATAGTTGCGCACTTTCCTGGGACGCACCCGCATCCTATCCGACCCTCACACGCGACGCCCGTGTGAAAGAGGCCTAACAGAAATTTCTTTCTCATCAGATCTCACTATGTTCAACCAGGATTAAAAACAGTAGATCTGTTCTACCAGATTTTCTGTCACATTCATTTTAACAGGGTCATAAAATGTGAGAAATGTGGAATCTTTCTCACCTATCAGCAGTAAATGTTCACAAACAGTAGAGATGAGAGAAGTTCTCTAAAAATCGATTCGGCTGCTTCAACGAATAATAAAAAAAAAATCTTTGTAAATAGCAGGTGCAATGACAGGAACTGTGATTGCGCCACACCTATCATGAAACTACTCAGATGCTGCATTCATCACGGCATCTGAGATCCATATTAAAGCATTTTAGTGTTTGCAAATTAAAAAAAAAAAATAATTGTACTTACCTCATCCATTTTATCATGAAAAGGCTTCAGCGGCCATCTTGCTTGAAGATCCAGTGCAAAATCTCACGCAGCGTGTGATGACATCATCATGTCGGTGGGCGTGGTGATGTCATACGTTTTTTGAGCTGGATCTTCAAGCAAGATGGCCGTGACAGCCTCTTTGCACTCAAACAGATGAAGTAAGTATGAAAATAGATTCGCTACCTCGAAGCACAAGCAAATTCGGCTTTGCGGCAAATCAAATTTTTCCTGAAATTTGGATCAAAGTCCACTTAATGAACTTTGATTCACTCTCCAGCTCTGTATGAGAAAAAGCCTGCTCATTTACCACAATCATATTAAAAAAGTGTATATAAAAAGAAATGTTGTGGAGGGTAGCACAAGACTCAAGATATAGAAGCAAGTTAGACTATACAACATTAATAATGTAATTGCAACAAAAATAAATGATCCTGAATTGCAACTATATTGATCCAGAAATATCCAAAACATTAACCCTCATTAATGTTCAAAGATCTTTTAACCACTTCCCGACCACCCATTGACTATAAACATCCTGGGGGTCGGCATTCATCTCTGAATGGACGTTTTAGAACCTATGGCCTTAAGTGCACTACAAAGCCGAGCAAGCCCTCAGCTATTCATGCCATGCAGACACTGAATAGATATTGTATGGGAAGGGGGGGTAATTGTTGCCCCATGCAGTACAATGTCACCATTTGGCCCACCCCATGCAGTATAATTTCACAATTTGACCCACCCCATGCAGTATAATGTCACCATTTAGCCCACCCCATGCAGTATAATGTCACCATTTGGCCCACCCCATGCAGTACAGTTGCAAGAAAAAGTATGTGAACCCATTGGAATGACATGGATTTATGCACAAATTGGTCATAAAATGTGATCTGATCTTCATCTAAGTCACAACAATAGACAATCACAGTCTGCTTAAACTAATAACACACAAAGAATTAAATGTTACCATGTTTTTATTGAACACACCATGTAAACATTTACAGTGCATTTGGAAAAAGTATGTGAACCCTTGGATTTAATAACTGGTTGAACCTCTTTTGGCAGCAATAACTTCAACCAAATGTTTTCTGTAGTTGCAGATCAGACGTGCACAACGGTCAGGAGTAATTCTTGACCATTCCTCTTTACAGAACTGTTTCAGTTCAGCAATATTCTTGGGATGTCTGGTGTGAATCACTTTCTTGAGGTCATGCCACAGCATCTCAATCGGGTTGAGGTCAGGACTCTGACTGGGCCACTCCAGAAGGCGTATTTTCTTCTGTTTAAGCCATTCTGTTGTTCATTTACTTGTATGCTTTGGGTCGATGTCTTGTTGCAACACCCATCTTCTGTTGAGCTTCAGCTGGTGGACAGATGGCCTTAAGTTCTCCTGCAAAATGTCTTGATAAACTTGGGAATTCATTTTTCCTTCGATGATAGCAATCCTTTCAGGCCCTGATGCAGCAAAGCAGCCCCAAACCATGATGCCCCCACCACCATACTTTACAGTTGGGATGAGGTTTTGATGTTGGTGTGCTGTGCCTCTTTTTCTATAGTATACAGTATAATGTTACCCAGCTGCTTTGTACAGTATAATGTATTTGTGGCCCCATGCGATATAATGTCACCTTGTGGCCCCATACAGTATAATGTCACCTTGGCCCCAGCCGCCTCATACATAGTGTTATATATTTTAATATGCACCTTGTGTTTTGTTATGCACGTGAATCAGTCAGTGCTGACCAGATTCCCCCTACCCCCCCCCCCCCCCCCCGGTCCCTGGGAAAGCTGCCTTGCATGAAACCGGTCCTTGGTGCAAAAAAGGTTGGAGACCACTGCTATAAAGCACAAGATGACACATGTTTGGCTCAGTCTTAGTCAGGGAGAGCTGAGAAAAACTTTTAAGAGACCCAAAAGTCCTTTTAAGGATTATTGTGTGTGACAGCAGCAATATATATGTTTAGCACATCCTGCACTAAATAGCGTCTAATAGGCAGACAGTTAAATTATCTGCGAAACATCTCCTGTGTAAAGTGTGCACATCCCTAAAATATCAGTGACATCCGGTGTACTTTTTCCGTAGACGGTGTCTGCTGCGGACAGTTAAATTATCCGCGCCACATCTCCTGTGTAAAAAGTGCGCATCCCTAAAATATCAGTGACATCCAGTGTACTTTTTCCGAAGATGGTGTCCGCTGCGGACAGTTAAACCATCCGTGCCACATCTCCTGTGTAAAGTGTGTGCATCCAAAAAATATCTGTGACATCCAGGGTAGTTTTTTAATAGACGGTATCCGCTGTGGACAGTGACATTAGCTGTGCCACATCTCCTGTGTAAAGTGTTCGCATCCCAAAATTATCTGTGACATCCAGTGTACTTTTTCAATAGACGGTATCCGCTATGGACAGTGAGATTAGCTGCGCCACATCTCCAGTGTAAAGTGTGCGCATCCCAAAATTATCTGTGACATCCAGTGTACTTTTTCAATAGACGGTATCCGCTGTGGACAGTGACATTAGCTGTGCCACATCTCCAGTGTAAAGTGTGCGCATCCCAAAATTATCTGTGACATCCAGTGTACTTTTTCAATAGACGATGTCCTTTGCGGACAGTTAAATTATTCGAGCGACACCTCCTGTGTAAAGTGTGCGCATCCCTAAAATATCAGTGACATCCAGTGTACTTTTACCGTAGACGGTGTCGGTTGCTGACAGTTAAATTATCCGTGCCACATCTCCTGTGTAAAGTGTTAACATCCCTAAAATATCAGTGACATTCAGTGTACTTTTTCCGTAGATGGTGTCCGCTGCCGACAGTTATATTATCCGCGCCACATCTCCAGTGTAAAAAGTGCGCATCCCTAAAATATCAGTGACATCCAGTATACTTTTTCCAAAGATGGTGTCCGCTGCGGACAGTTAAATCATCCGCACCACATCTCCTGTGTAAAGTGTGTGCATATCAGTGACATCAAGGGTACTTTTTCTGTAAACGGTGTCCGCTGCGGACAGTTAAATAATCCGTTCCACATCTCCTGTGTAAAGTGTGCGCATCCGAAAAATATCTGTGACATCCAGTGTACTTTTTCCGTAGACGGTGTCTGCTGCAGACAGTTAAATTATTCGCGCCACATCTCTTGAGTAAAAAGTGTGCATTCCTAAAATATCAGTGACATCCAGTGTACTTTTTCCGTAGACTGTTTCCACTGCGGACAGTTAAATTATCCGCACCACATTTCCTGTGTAAAGTGTGCGCATCGCTAAAATATCAGTGACATCCAGTGTACTTTATTCGAAGATGGTGTCCGCTGTGGACAGTTAAATCATCCGCACCATATCTCCTGTGTAAAGTGTGTGCATCCCTAAAATATCAGTGACATAAAGTGTACTTTTTCTACGTTTCCTGATGGCACACTGTGTGAATGTTTTGGAGGCCGGGAGCGAGTCGTACCCTGGGATGGCACAGGTGCTACCGAAGCCAAGGTGTGCGGGCCCTAAGTCGATCAGGGTTTCCGCCAGCACCTACATTAGTGGCTCCAAACCCCCACTTCTCCTCCTTCACCTTCTCCTCCACTTCCACCTCCGATTTATCCACTTGCAGCACCAGTCAGTCATCAGTCGGTAGATAGAAGCAGTGTAGCACTGCAGTGGGGAAGCGGCAACAGGCAGTACTGAAGCTGATATGCTTAGTGGACAAACAGCACACCGCCGCAGAGCTGTGGCAGAGGATAGGGGACCAGACTGAGCTGTGGCTCTCGCCACTCAACCTAGAACCAGGCATGGTTGTGTCTGATAATGGCCGTAACTTGGCGGCTTTGGAGCTCAGAAAGCTCAGACACATCCTATGCCTAGCCCACATCTTAAACTTAGTGGTTCAGCGGTTTCTCAAAACCTACCCCAATTTGCTTGAGCTACTGGTGAAGGTGTGCCGCGTGTGTGCACATTTTCGCAAATCATCAACAGCTTCAGCCGGTCTGTTAATGCTGCAGCAGCGCTTGAAATCTCCAGCTCACCGGCTGTTGTGTGATGTGAGCACGCGCTGGAACTCCACGTTACACATGTTGGCCAGGCTTTGTGAGCAGCAGAGGGCAGTAGTGAAAAACCAGCTGGAAAATGGTTGTCACCTTTCCAGTCAACTTCCACTATTCACAAGCGAAAAGTGGGCATTAAAGATGGCCTTGCGGTTTGCCCGGCGGTCGTTCACCGAACATATGTCCATCGGCGCAGAACTTTGAACCATGAAACATTCATTAGGTGGTACAGAACAGCCAATTGAGACATTTCAGCTCATCAACATACCCCCTACCTTAAAAATAAACCCGATCTGGCAGCAATTTTATATTCAGTCTTTTGCCAGTGTAGGAAGAGGTTGCTGTGTGGAGCAGGGACAGACTGTTAGGGACACAAAAGTCCTTTAAGGACTGGTATAGGTGTGCTATCGATAGGTGTGACTTACTGAGGGGTGTAATATACTTATAATATACTTTCTAACATAGAAAGTATATTATAGTGCATTTGTATTGTTCAGCAGTTGTTTGCTGTTCTGCTGCGATACTGCAGCTACACAGAGTGACAAACGCTATTGGAACAAATAATTTCAACTTCTGTGATATACCAGTTGCCCCCCAAACAAACTGATTGAGGCAAGGGTGTTATATACCAATAATATACTTTCTATATCCGCTGTGGACAGTGACATTAGCTGTGCCACATCTCAAGTGTAAAGTGTGCACATACAAAAAATATCTGTGACATCCAGTATACTTTTTTAATAGACGACATCTGCTGTGGACAGTGACATTTGCTGTGCCACATCTCCTGTGTAAAGTGTGCGCATCCCAAAATTATCTGTGACATCCAGTGTACTTTTTCAATAGATGATGTCCCTTGCGGACAGTTTAATTATTCGAGCCACACTCCTTGTGTAAAGTGTGCGCATCCCTAAAATATCAGTGACATCCAGTGTACTTTTTTTTAGTGCAGCATTTGTTTGTGGTTTTGCTACGTTACCGCAACTACACAGAGTGAGAAATGCTATTGGAACAAATCATTTTTACTGGTATGATATAAAAGTTGCCCCCCCAAAAAAACTGATTGAGGCAGGGGTGTTATATACCAATAATATACTTTCTATATAGTGCATTTGGGTAGTGCAGCATTTGTTTTCAGTTTTGCTGCGTTACCGCAGCTGCACAGAGTGACAAACGCTATTGGAATTAAAATTTTCTACTGGTGTGATATACCAGTTGCCCCTCCAAAAAACTGATTGAAGCAGGGGAGTTATATGCCAATAATATACTTCCTATATAGCGCATTTAGGTAGTGCAGGATTTGATTGCGCTATTGCTGCCTTACCGCAGCTACACAGAGTAACAAAGCTATTGGAACAAATAATTTCTACTGGTGTGATATACCAATTGTCCACCCAAAAAACTGATGGAAGCAGGGGTGTTATATACCAATAATATAATTTCTATATAGTGCATTTAGGTAGTGCAGCATTTGTTTGTGGTTTTGCTGCGTTACCGCAGCTACACAGAGTGACAAACGCTATTGGAGCAAATAATTTCTACTGTTGTGAGATACCAGTTGCCCCCCCAAAAAAAATTGATTGAGGCAGGGGTGTTATATACCTTCTTCCACAAATACTGCTCTTCTATAGGGACTGTTGTCACAGGGTCATTTTGAAAATAACAGGCAGAGGATGAAGCAGGCCATTCAGCAGGGGTGGTAGGGGTCGGGCAGGTGCACCAGGCTGTAGTCTAAGTGGGAAGTTGCAGAAGGTGCGTGCGATTAAGCCAAAGGACGCACTAGAGTTAGTTGAGTGGCTCACTCAGCCTTCCGCTTCTGCACACTTCTCATACTCTGTATCTGCACCCTCCTCACTCTCTACTGTGTGCACCCCCAAAGACACCACCACCATATCCCTTCCACCCGAGTCAGAGGAATTATTTCCCCATGCATTCCAAGACCTTACCGATGCGCAGCCATTCTTGGCATCGGATCAGAAGGAGGAGGTATCAACGGTCGCCACCCAGCAGTCTGACGACAGTACCCAGATCAGCCCAAGGAGGGTGGACACCACTGTTGCTGCCTACTCCGAGATCTCTAATGTCAGTGGTGGTGAAGGTGACGAATCCGAGGATGACGTGTCGATGGACGTCACGTGGGTGCATACAGAGGAGGGGAGTTCAGAGGGAGAGACGGAGCAACAACAGTGTTGCCATCTGCAGCCTGTGCTGTCAAGGTAAGTCACGGTAAGCCCAACACTCACCTAGGGACGACCGCATTAAGAAAGCACCTGGCCTACCATCACCGAGCCCAGTGGGAGCAACACCGTCAGAACCCACAAAGCCCCACTCATGGCGCTCCATGTCCTGCCTCTTCTCCTCTCACCTCCAATTTTTCCTCCATTCCACATTCAACCATGTCGTCATTGCATTCATCTGGCAAAAGGCAGGCTTCCGTGGCCCAATCGTTCGAGCGGAAAAAGACGATAACCCTTTTGTTTAATGGCTGACCGCTGGCTTGTCGGAACTGCTAGCCCGCCAACTACTGCCATATATACTGGTGAACTCGTTTAGAAAATTTGCACCCATTAGCACACCGCAATGAAAGGTCCCCGGAAGGAAATATTTATCCCAGAAGGGCATCCCAGAGCTAGATGGCCATGTTCAGCGGCAAGTAAATGTATCTCTGGCACACAGTGTCAGTGCCAAGATACATATGACCACAGACACGTGGTCTAGCAAACACGGGCAGGGAAGGTACATAACTTTTACTGCCCCAGGTTCACCGCCCGTCAAGCATGCAACCCGTGGCACCCATGTGGATTTGATGTTACCGCCACAGATTGCATGCAGGCCTGCCTCATCTTCTCCTCCTCCTACTCCATCCTCCGTCTCCTCCTCGGCTGACTCCTCCTTTTCCACTGCTACCGCCTCTTCCGATGCAACCCCCAAGCTCCCCAGAACTTATTTGATGTGCCAGGTGAGACAGACACGTGGTCTAGCAAACACGGGCAGGGAAGGTACATAACTTTTACTGCCCCAGGTTCACCGCCCGTCAAGCATGCAACCCGTGGCACCCATGTGGATTTGATGTTACCGCCACAGATTGCATGCAGGCCTGCCTCATCTTCTCCTCCTCCTACTCCATCCTCCGTCTCCTCCTCGGCTGACTCCTCCTTTTCCACTGCTACCACCTCTTCCGCTGCAACCCCCACAGATTGCATGCCTGGAAGCCAAGAGCCACACCGGTCCTTCACTCCTTTCAGCTTTGCGGACACAGGCCAATCAGTGGCTAACCCCGCTCAATTTGATAGTTGGTAAAGTGGTGTTCGAAAATGGTGCCAATCTGCTGAGTGCGCTGAAACAGGGCAAAATGACACACGTGCCATTATTGGCACATGTCCTAAACTTAGCCGTGCAGTGATTCGTTTCCAAATACCCCGGGGTCCAGGACATCTTTCAGCAGGCCAGGAAAATCTCTGGCCATTTTAGAAGATCTTACACGGCCATGGCTCGCCTTGCTGACGTTCAGGGGTGATACCATTTGCCCGTCAGATGTCTGATTTGTGACTGCTCGACGCGCTAGAACTCCACCTTGTATATGCTTGATAGGCTGCACCAGCAAAAACGCGACTACCTGTACGAACTCTGCGGCAGGACAGGTTCTGGGGAGATTGTTTTTTTTTCACCACGCCAGTGGCTGCTCATGCGCGACGCATGCAGATTTCTGCGGCCATTTTATGAGATCACCAAACTAGTCAGTCACAGCCAGGGCGCCATCTGTGATATCGTACCTTACACCTTCTTTCTGGAGCGTGCATTGAATCGTGTAATTGATTAAGCTGTCGAGTTGCAGGAGCAGGAAAATGAGGAAGTCGCAATGCTGAATGAACTCCCAGGGGGGGCTACTCCATCTGAGACAAGTCAGCAGGAGTCTAAGGAGGAGTCAGAGGAGGATGGTGCCTGGGGGAGGAGAAGGAGCAAGAAGAGCAGGCTTTAAACTTTTTGGGGATCCATGGTGTTGTCTGTGGATGGGGGGAGGAGACTGAGGACTATATTCTCCTGGGCAATGAGCAGGAGCCAGGCCTCTCCACCGCTTTTAATTTAGTGCATTTAGTGACCGTGTAATCTACCTCCTGCCACATACTTACTTGTTCTTTTCTGTATGGTGAATTAATAATTGTTGGGTCCTCTGAGGAATTCAACACACCAGTAAAGACCACGTGTTATCGAATTTCAACTATTATCATTAGGGTTTTTTTTCAAGAGGGGGATTTCGTTAGCCATGTTTTTAATTCAATTTTATATATTTAGTTCTTTTTAACATATGTATTTGATCTGTATTTGTACTGGCCTGCAGTAAAATTGTTATCCATTGACCGTGTAATATACCTCCGGCCTCATAATCACTTGATATTTTCTGTCCGGTGAATTCCTAATGTTTGGGGTCTGTAGTCCAGTGGCCTTTAGGACGCATATTAATCCCCTGATTAAGATACATATTTTTTGTTGGAATTTTTGTCACTGATCCCCCTCTAGTATGTCACCGTCCATGTTGTGGGACTATTTGTGCACTCCTATTAAGTATTTGGTGCTTGCAAATATGAGCTGAAGGTTTTTCAGGTTCGCCTGCCATTAAAGTGAATGTGGCCTGCCGCAAACTTGCGGTTCGCGAACATTTGATCACGTTCACGCAATCGCATTCGTCCATCACTAGTGGGCATGAATGTCTGACCTCTGTGATGTTTTAAGAAACTTTGAGGAATCAACACAGATGGTGAGCGGCGATAACGCTATTATCAGCGTAACAATCCCACTTCTGTATCTACTCAAACACTCGCTGCTCACAATTAAGGACGCCGCTTTGCATGTGGAAGAGGTGAAAATGGGGGAAGACATTTCACAGGGTGATAGCCAGACCTCCCTCAGTTTGTCTTCTCAGCGCGAATTGGACGAAGAGGAGGAGGAGCAGGAGACGGTTGCCTCCGCTACAGAGGGTAGTACCCATGGAAGTTTAAATCCATCTGTTCAGCTTGAGTGGGCAGAAGAGGAGGAAGAGGATGAAGAGATTGAGAGTGATCCTCCTGATAATGACAGCGAAGTCTTGCCTGTTGGTACTCTGGCACACATGGCAGACTTCATGTTAGGCTGCCTTTCCAGCGACCCGCGCTTTATACGCATTTTACACAACACGGATTACTGGTTGTTCACCCTTCTCGACCCCTGCTACAAAGAGAACTTCTCATGTCTCATTCCTGTGGTGGAGAGGATGAGAAAAATGGTGCAACACTAGAAGATCCTTGTTGAAAAATTGTTCCAAAAATTTCCGTCTGACAACGCTGGCGGTAAAGTCCGTAGTTCCTTTGCCCACCAAGGAGGAGAGACAAGGAGAACACATAGCAGTTCCAACAGAGGCAGGGCAACACTCTCTAAAGCCTGGAACAGATTTATGACACCCCACCAGCACCCTCACCCTGATCGTGGCCTAGTGTCACAAGGAGGGAAAAATTTTGGCAGATGGTGAAGGAGTAAATAGCAGACCGTGTCCTCAATGATCCCTTAGTGCCCTACAACTACTGGGTGTCCAAGCTGGACACATAGCACGAACTGGCGCTCTACGCCTTGGAGGTGCTGGCCTGCCCTGCTGTCAGCGTTTTGTCTGAGCGGGTATTTAGTGCTGATGTTGGCATTATAACAGATAAACGTATCTGCCTGTCAACTGAAAATGCTGAAAGGTTGACTCTTATAAGAATGAATTTTGGGAATTGAGTCAGCACAACCTGTATATAGGTGCAGATCACTATGGCGAAATACATATACAAACGGAGAATACAAATGTGATCGCACTCTATATCCAGCATTCTGCCCTGCCTCCATGCTGGATGAGACATTGGTGTACATTTTGGCCAAAGCGTAATAAGCCACTCACCGCGTCAAGGTTGCCTCCATTTGAGTGGTCCCTATCACTAGTTCCTACCTGTTCATGGGCCATGACAGCCACACAAAATCCAGGGAATGCAGGTCAGCATGCACACCAAGCACACTCTGCTTTTAACCCCGTCCGGTGCCATTACAGCTTTCATCGGATCCAGGGATGCAAGTACCAACATGCACGCTGAGCCCACCATATACTTCTCCTGGAGCCAAATGGCCACTGGTAGGTTCTATATAAGCAGACTCAGTTTTATACTGACTTTAAAAGCAGCCTCCAGGACAGATTAACTGGTCAGGTGTGCATGACTCAAAGGAGATCGCCACGCCTCCAATACATACTACAAAGAAAAATTTTTGGGAATTGAGTCAGCACAACCTGTATATAGGTGCAGATCACTATGGCGAAATACATATACAAACGGAGATCTCCTTTGAGTCATGCACACCTGACCAGTTAATCTGTCCTGGAGGCTGGTTTTAAAGTCAGTATAAAACTGAGTCTGCTTATATAGAACCTACCAGTGGCCATTTGGCTCCAGGAGAAGTATATGGTGGGCTCAGCGTGCATGTTGGTACTTGCATCCCTGGATCCGATGAAAGCTGTAATGGCACCGGACGGGGTTAAAAGCAGAGTATGCTTGGCGTGCACGCTGACCTGCATTCCCTGGATTTTGTGTGGCTGTCATGGCCCATGAACAGGTAGGAACTAGTGATAGGGACCACTCAAATGGAGGCAACCTTGACGCGGTGAGTGGCTTATTACGCTTTGGCCAAAATGTACACCAATGTCTCATCCAGCATGGAGGCAGGGCAGAATGCTGGATATAGAGTGCGATCACATTTGTATTCTCCGTTTGTATATGTATTTTGCCATAGTGATCTGCACCTATATACAGGTTGTGCTGACTCAATTCCCCAAAATTTTTCTTTGTAGTATGTATTGGAGGCGTGGCGATCTCCTTTGAGTCATGCACACCTGACCAGTTAATCTGTCCTGGAGGCTGCTTTTAAAGTCAGTATAAAACTGAGTCTGCTTATATAGAACCTACCAGTGGCCATTTGGCTCCAGGAGAAGTATATGGTGGGCTCAGCGTGCATGTTGGTACTTGCATCCCTGGATCCGATGAAAGCTGTAATGGCACCAGACGGGGTTAAAAGCAGAGTGTGCTTGGCGTGCACGCTGACCTGCATTCCCTGGATTTTGTGTGGCTGTCATGGCCCATGAACAGGTAGGAACTAGTGATAGGGACCACTCAAATGGAGGCAACCTTGACGCGGTGAGTGGCTTATTACGCTTTGGCCAAAATGTACACCAATGTCTCATCCAGCATGGAGGCAGGGCAGAATGCTGGATATAGAGTGCGATCACATTTGTATTCTCCGTTTGTATATGTATTTTGCCATAGTGATCTGCACCTATATACAGGTTGTGCTGACTCAATTCCCCAAAATTTTTCTTTGTAGTATGTATTGGAGGCGTGGCGATCTCCTTTGAGTCATGCACACCTGACCAGTTAATCTGTCCTGGAGGCTGCTTTTAAAGTCAGTATAAAACTGAGTCTGCTTATATAGAACCTACCAGTGGCCATTTGGCTCCAGGAGAAGTATATGGTGGGCTCAGCGTGCATGTTGGTACTTGCATCCCTGGATCCGATGAAAGCTGTAATGGCACCAGACGGGGTTAAAAGCAGAGTGTGCTTGGCGTGCACGCTGACCTGCATTCCCTGGATTTTGTGTGGCTGTCATGGCCCATGAACAGGTAGGAACTAGTGATAGGGACCACTCAAATGGAGGCAACCTTGACGCGGTGAGTGGCTTATTACGCTTTGGCCAAAATGTACACCAATGTCTCATCCAGCATGGAGGCCGGGCAGAATGCTGGATATAGAGTGCGATCACATTTGTATTCTCCGTTCTTATAAGAATGAACAAGGCCTGGATTGACCATGACTTCTCTACTCCACCAGAGGAAAGCGGCTGAACATAAAGGCACTTTAAATGTGGCTTTTATGGTGTATTGAATACACTGTATTCCCATGCACCCCTTCCACTACAAACAAGGGTATATGGTTGAATCTTCCTTTTCTCATCGTCCTCTTCCATCATATCAACATGCTTATTAGTCGCATATAATGCCCTCGCATATATGCCCTTTGCATATAATGTTTTGAAGGGTCAGCTCAGCTGCCGACCTGCGCATATAATTTTTTAGAGGGTCAGCTCACCAGCAGGCTCTGACCTACAATGTTTTACAGGGTTAGCTCAGCTGCAGGCCCTCGCATATAATTTTTTTAAAGGGTCAGCTCACCAGCAAGTTCTCACCTACAAGGTTTTACAGGGTCAGCTCACCAGCAGGCCCGCACCTAAAATCTTTTACAGGGTCAGCTCACCAACATGCCCACACCTAAAATCTTTTACAGGGTCAGCTCACCTGCAGGCCCATGCATATAATGTTTTACAGGGTCAGCTCACCTGCAGGCCCTCGCATATAATTTTTTACATGATCATCTCACCAGCAGGCCCTCACCTACAATCTTTTGCAGGGACAGCTCACCTGTAGGCTCTCACCTAATTATACCTAATAGGTAATTTGTGCGCATGCTGCCTTGCTTGGAAGTGGTAGCCGTAGCTGTTTCTCAGACTCCTTCACAGGAATCAAACCCAGATTCCTCGTTACCCATGGTTACCATGATTCACTCTGAAAATAACATCGAAAGTTGATAGGGCAGACATCTGAATGGATTGTGGCCGTTACGGGCGATCGGGCCCAGGTTATTTGGAGTCACCAAAGTGGCAGCAAGCCCTCACCCATAATGTTTTAGATTATCAGATCAGCAGGCCCTTGCTCCATATGTTTTTGAGGGTCACCAGCAGGCCATCAATCATAATTTTTCAAGGCTGTGTATGATGCCCTCCTTTTTGTGTAACAAAGGGTGTAATGTAGTGCCGGTTCCTTGCAATTTTTGGCAGCCTTTTCACTTAGTGCATAGGCTTTATAAGTGTAGGAGTCCCACTACCTGAACAATTGTACCACAATGTGAATGAGCGCCTCCTTTATGTGATATACAGGTTGTATCGGAGTGCCTCTTCCTTGTAATTTTTGGCAGCACTTGCACTATATACAAGTAAATATATAGGAAAGAATCTTTCCTAACAATTTTTCCTCTAAAATCTATTTTATCTTCGGTTTTGTGCGTATTATTGTCAGTCTGTTTAAGTGGCGTACAATGTGTTCGGCCCGAGCCCCCGAGCTCTATGGTGCTTGATCAACACTACTTCTGAGAACTGCTGTGTGCCCATGCAGCAGTTTACGACCACATATGGGGTGTTTCTGTAAACTGCAGAATTAGTGTAATAAATATTGAGGCTTGTTTTGTTGTTAACCCTTGTGAATTGTGAAAGTTAATTAATAAGTATTTTATGAGGTATCACTATCTGTCTTAAAATCAGAGAGATTCAAATTTAGAAAATAGTGAGTTTTTCAAAATTTTTGGTAAATTTATGATTTTTTAAAAAAATACTGACTCAAAGTAACCATTAACATGACAAACAATGTGTCATAAAAAATGTCTCAAGAATAGCTTGGATAAGTAAAAGCTTTCCAAAGTTATTACCACAAAAATTTAACACGTCAGATTTGCAAAATTAAGCTTGGTCAGGAAGGGGGTAAATGGCCTGGTCTTGAAGTGGCAGAATTCTAAATTACAGAAAAAAGCATATCAATTCCTTTTGTGAATCACTATACCTATATTATTTACAACTGTGTTTATTAAGAAAATCAACTAGTACATTTTATGGCCAATTAGTATAGCTGTCATCACTTTATTATGGAATTGCTTAGACTTTATACTAACTAGGATAGCAAAGCATCTGGCTTTCTTCCAATAGCCGTTCCATTGCCATATGCATAATTCTGTTTGAAAGTTTGTTTAACCTTTACCTCAAATATGCAAATATCTAGAAAAAGTAATGAGGCAATCTCTAAGATTCTATTTTATTGTATAAACAAAATAATTTGAATATTTTATACAATACATGAAAGTACTATTCCACTATATAGGGCACATAAATATAGAAAAGTCACAGAAGAAAAACTGCCCTTAAAATATAACCTTTATTGTATACTATAATAAAAAATAGATAATCCCTCAAAAATGTAATATAAATATATAAAGAAAATCCACCTATATATGCGTGATTTATTGATAATCAAAATTACCTCTACCAATGATAAACAATTATATAGAGATAAGTGTGGGTAAGTAGGAGATCAAAGGGCACCCATTACATAACATAACAGACAGATAACCGTACGTATGTAGTGATTACCCTTAGTAACCACAAGCACAATGAAGATACGTAACAGAAATGATATAACTGCAACAGCTATATGTTGGTTACTCATGGTACCAGGGTAATATTATAGTGGTGATCGCAGAGCTATGATAAAAGGATGATAGTTGTCAACGGTTGAGAATTCCTTTTCACCTTGATGCCAGCAACAACCTTATAATATGGTACGAAGGTGGTATATTGGAAGCCAGCTTTGAGGAGGTCAGGGAAGGTATTACCCTAGGTTAGAAATTAATGGAAATCCCATGAAAATGGTTTGGAAACAGCATTAAGTGGATAACTGGATGTGTCTTAGACTCCTACTACGTACAACATACAATAGACAACCATACAAAGGCTGCATGCCAAAAGTCAGGTATGTGCAAGCCATCAATCTATCCATGAGACAGGTGACAGGCTTAACCACCTCAGCTTCCTTAGCTTAAACACCCTTAATGACCAGGCCACTTTTTACACTTCTGACCTACACTACTTTAACAGTTTATTGCTCGGTCATGCAACTTACCACCCAAATGAATTTTACCTCCTTTTTTTCTCACTAATAGAGCTTTCATTTGGTGGTATTTCATTGCTGCTGACATTTTTACTTTTTTTGTTATTAATCGAAAAAAAAACGACATCCATATATAAATTTTGCTCTAAATTAATTGTTCTACATGTCTTTGATAAAAAAAAAAATGTTTGGGTAAAAAAAAATGGTTTGGGTAAAAGTTATAGCGTTTACAAACTATACGTTTCCAATTTCTTTATACAAAGTTGGCATTTGACCAAGATATTTATCTTACCCAGCATGGGTATATGTAAAATGACACCCCAAAACACATTGCCCAACTTCTCCTGAGTACGGAGATACCACATGTGTGACACTTTTCTGCAGCCTAGGTGGGCAAAGGGGCCCACATTCCAAAGAGCACCTTTCGGATTTCACCGGCCATTTTTTTTACACATTTTGATTTCAAACCACTTCTCACGCATTCGGCCCCTAAAATGCCAGGGCAGTATAACTACCCCACAAGTGACCCCATTTTGGAAAGAAGACACCCCAAGGTATTTCCTGATGGGCATGGTGAGTTCATGGAAGTTTTTATTTTTTGTCACAAGTTAGTGGAATATGAGACTTTGTAAGAAAAAAATAAAAATAAAAAAAATCATCATTTTCCGTTAACTTGTGACAAGAAATAAAAAATTCTAGGAACTCGCCATGCCCCTCACGGAATACCTTGGGGTGTCTTCTTTCCAAAATGGGGTCACTTGTGGGGTAGTTATACTGCCCTGGCATTCTAGGGGCCCTAATGTGTGGTAAGTAGGTAAATGACCTGTGAAATCCGAAAGGTGCTCTTTGGAATGTGGGCCCCTTTGCCCACCTAGGCTGCAAAAAAGTGTCACACATGTGGTATCGCCGTATTCAGAAGAAGTTGGGCAATGTGTTTTGGGGTGTCTTTTTACATATACCAATGCTGGGTGAGAAAAATATCTCTGCAAAAGACAACTTTTCCAATTTTTTTATACAAAGTTGGCATTTGACCAAGATATTTATCTCCCCCAGCATGGGTATATGTAAAATGACACCCCAAAACACATTCCCCAACTTCTCCTGAGTACGGCGATACCAGATGTGTGACACTTTTTTGCAGCCTAGATGCGCAAAGGGGCCCACATTCCTTTTATGAGGGCATTTTTAGACATTTGGATCCCAGACTTCTTCTCACGCTTTAGGGCCCCTAGAATGCCAGGGCAGTATAAATACCCCACATGTGACCCCATTTTGGAAAGAAGACACCCCAAGGTATTCAATGAGGGGAATGGCGAGTTCATAGAAATTTTATTTTTTTGGCACAAGTTAGCGGAAATTGATATATTTTTTTTTTCTCACAAAGTCTCCCTTTCCGCTAACTTGGGACAAAAAATTTCAATCTTTCATGGACTCAATATGCCCCTAATGGAATACCTGGGGGTGTCTTCTTTCCGAAATGGGGTCACATGTGGGGTTTTTATACTGCCATGGCATTCTAGGGGCCCTAAAGCGTGAGAAGAAGTCTGGAATATAAATGTCTAAAAATTTTTACGCATTTGGATTCCGTGAGGGGTGTGGTGAGTTCATGTGAGATTTTATTTTTTGACACAAGTTAGTGGAATATGAGACTTTGTAAGAAAAAAAAAATAATTTCCGCTAACTTGTGCCAAAAAAATGTCTGAATGGAGCCTTACAGGGGGGTGATCAATGACAGGGGGGTGATCAATGACAGGGGGGTGATCTGGGAGTCTATATGGGGTGATCACCCCCCTGTCATTGATCACCCCCCTATAAGGCTCCATTCAGATGTCCGTATGTGTTTTGCGGATCCGATCCATGTATCAGTGGATCCGTAAAAATCATACGGACATCTGAATGCAGCCTTACAGGGGGGTGATCAATGACAGGGGGGTGATCAATGACAAAGGGGTGATCAGGGAGTCTATATGGGGTGATTACCCCCCTGTAAGGCTCCATTCAGATGTCCGTATGTGTTTTGCGGATCCGATCCATGTATCAGTGGATCCGTAAAAATCATACGGACATCTGAATGCAGCCTTACAGGGGGGTGATCAATGACAGGGGGGTGATCAATGACAGGGGGGTGATCAGGGAGTCTATATGGGGTGATCACCCCCCTGTAAGGCTCCATTCAGATGTCCGTATGTGTTTTGCGGATCCGATCCATGTATCAGTGGATCCGTAAAAATCATACGGACATCTGAATGCAGCCTTACAGGGGGGTGATCAATGACAGGGGGGTGACCAGGGAGTCTATATGGGGTGATCACCTCCGTCATTGATCACTCCTCTGTAAGGCTCCATTCAGACGTCCGTATGTGTTTTGCGGATCCAATCCATCTATCAGTGGATCCGTAAAATTCATACGGACGTCTGAATGCAGCCTTACAGGGGGGTGATCAATGACAGGGGGGTGATCAATGACAGGGGGGTGATCAATGACAGGGGGGTGATCAGGAAGTCTATATGGGTGCAATTGTAACAGAAAAACTGCAGCACTCTCCAGCCTTGATCCTTAATGCTTTATTTCACCAACAAAATGCGACGTTTCGATCAGTGTGATCTTTCTCAAGCAATCTAACAATGTGAACTAAACAGCGGATACATATACCCTACAAAGTCGGTCACATGACCTAATCAGTTATGCAAATACATCATTAACAAAGGCTGTGAGTACCACCCCTTTCTCTGCTCATCTTGCAGCAAATTCAACATAATGTGTCTTTCTAAAGTCTCATATAATGTGTATACATCAAAAAATCATACGTGTCATTCCATCAACTTACTAAGATGCTGGGTGTGAACTGGGGAATATCGCCACTGCGGTAACTTCTATCATTTCAACCTTGTGTGAGGCCGAACTCCTTGCTTTACTCGGCGTTCCTCCATGTCAATTGCGCCTGCGCGTCTGTCTCATGACGTCAGCCTCAGGACGCTTAGCAGTCGCCCAGGAGACCAGACGCTTCCAATCCACGTCACCACTAGGTTAAGACGCGCATGCGCGCCCGACTCCAGTGGCGACAGGGCCCGGTGTCAAGTCTCCCGTCGCTGTGTAACGCCCCCTCGGCCGTTGTCATGGTATCCTAACACTTTGTGTCGTCCTCTTATACAGGGTATAAACGCCAGAGTATAATTTCCATATTCTACCCATGTCCAGGGGCAAACTTGGTCTGTAGTTAATATTGAAGTGGTTGAACTTAGATGTTTACTTATATGACCTTTAATCAAAAATTGTGTAAGGCTACATGAACTAGGTGTCCACTACTCGCCCAAAATTCGGGATTAGAGTACCCAGTCACTAGTTTGAGTTTAGCCACATGGTAATTGATTCGGGGTCCATAACCTCATACACGTAGGGCGGTACCATTCAAATTGGATCACTGAGTGTAAATCACCTCCGTCCTAGAATATGCCAGCACCTACCCTCATCAGACAATCCTGATGGTCACAATGGTAACACGTCTCCCCCTCTCACGGGGTTAATAGATGTAGCCATGGATCATCCCAAACAATTCTAGGGGGGGCATACCCTCCAATCTGGAGGGACGTCCGTCCCATATATCCAGTCATTCCAACCTATCTAGTCAGATAATGGGCATTCCCGTCTCCGGGTATGTATCCATAATTCTGACCATTAGGTCTTATCATACAATTTAACCCCCCTCCACTGTAGATATATATATACACCATACGGCTACTTCCCAAGGGCCACGTATCTCATTCCCCCATATATATGGAGCAAGCAGTGGAAACCATATGTTATAGTCCAGTGTAACGTAAATAGATCCAAGAATTTGCCCCCTTTGTGGGATGAATAGAGAAAAATCCAAAATATTATATAGCCAGTGACTACCTTACAGTTGTCAATATTATGTCACCTCAGTCCGCATCCCCAGGTCACACCCGCATACCCAGTCATCTATAAAAAAGAAGACAGAAATTGTGTGAGTATGTGACACATAAAAAATACAAAATTATTATACATAATCTCAACCATTCAGATTGGGTACTAACTTCATTAGTTAAAAAAATCCAATTAATACTTAAGTAGAGCATAGTATTAATAGACAAGTGTGGAGGCTATTAGATTCAGGGAGGTCAGTAGAGTGAGCCAATCCTAAATTCCCTGTTGAGGCCTTTGGGTTCGAGTGTTTGTAACTCGTAAATCCACCTCAACTCCATTCTTTTTAAGAGTTTCTCCCTATCCCCCCCTCTTCTTTGGGGTGGAACTCCATCTATGATGCGGAAACGTAGCTGCGAAACATTATGTTTAAAGTTGAGGAAATGTTCTGGGACGGGTAGTTCTGTCCTGGAGCTATCTGTCTCTTTTACTCCTCGTAGTAGTTTACGTATGTCATACCGATGTTGATTTATTCTTTTTCTAAATTCTTGGGTTGTTTCTCCCACGTAGAGAAGTCCACATGGGCACTGTAGTACGTAAATCACGTACTCAGATCTACAGGTGTAGTAATTCCCAATGTGGTATGTTTTTCCTGTCCTGGGATGTGAAAAGGAACTTCCTTTTAAAATACCATTACAGTTGCAACATCCCAGGCAGGGAAAACAACCCTTTCTCTGTATAAGGGGTAGGCTACGCTGTTTGGTATCAGCATTAACCAGCTTATCTCCTACATTGCGTGGTCTTCTATAGGACATGAGAGGTGTAGTACAAAATGCCTCAATATCAGGAAAAGACTCAGTGAGAATGTGCCAATTGTTCTTGAGGACATGTGTTATTTGTTTGCTAACCGCTGTGTGTGTCGACACAAAGGGAATCCTCTTGTTCTCCTCTCCTGATTCCTTTTTCTTCAGGAGGTCCTCCCTTCTAAATTGGTTAACCCTCCGTTTGTGCCTCTGCACCATAGGCCTCGGATAGCCCCTCTCATAAAACTTATTGCACATCTCACTGAGTCTAATCTCTGATAAATCATTATCTGTTACTATTCTTTTAACCCTGAGTAGCTGACTATATGGTAGTGACTCTTTCATATACCCAGGGTGGTCACTCTGGAATAGCAACATATTGTTCCTGTCCGTAGGTTTTACAAACAGATCAGTATATAGTTTCCCATCTACGCAATACACTGTCGTGTCCAAGAATTGTAAACTGGTTTGGGAGTACACAGCCGTAAACTGTAATTCTGCATGGACTGAATTAATATCTCCCTGGAACTTGAGTAAGTTCTCAAGGGATCCGGTCCAGACAAAAAATATGTCATCTATATACCTCATCCAGCCTTTCACTGAAGTAAAATGGCTGGATGGGTATACAGAACATTCCTCAAATCTGTTCATATAAATGTTTGCATAAGTTGGGGCCACATTGGACCCCATCGCGGTTCCCCGCTGTTGTACATAGTAGATATCCTCAAAGAGGAAGTAGTTGCACGTCAGGACAATCTCCAAAAGGGAGAGAACAAACTTAGCAATCACAGGCTTGGTCCCACTCCTTGAGAGGGTCCATTCAACCGAATCTAATCCTTTGATGTGGTCGATACTCGTATAGAGGCCGACCACATCAAAGGAGACCAGGTATTGTCCTTCCTCAATATGCAAAGTTTGCAATTTTTTGAGGAAGTCCGTCGTGTCTTTTACATAAGACCTAGTGGACATGGCATAGTCTCTGAGATATCTGTCAAGAAAAATAGCAGCTGGGGAAAAAATTGAGCCAATCCCAGAGACTATGGGGCGCCCAGGTGGATCCGGGAGGTTTTTGTGTATTTTGGGCAATGTGTACAATAATGGTGTTACCGGTTTGTCCACCAATAAATATTCATGTAGCTTCTTATCTATTATATCCGATGCAAAAGCATCGTCTATCAATAGTTTAAGTCTCCTTTGGATGGAAAATTTGGGGTCAGCATCCAGTACTCGATATACCGCGCTGTCCCCCAATTGCCGCTGGATCTCGGCTAAATATTTATTGGTGTCCATAATTACCGTGGCCCCTCCCTTGTCAGCTTTTTTTATTGTGATCTCCTTTCTACTACTGAGATTTTTCAATGCTTTTTTCTCTCCCTGACTCAAATTGTTCTTATACTCACGTCCACTACTATTAATCTTAATTTTTTCTATACCTTTTTTGACTAGGTCAATGTATGTATTCACAGCGTCTTTCATGACTGGTGGTTGAAAATCACTCGGTAGAAAAAGACCCATTTCTTTCAGGCACAACATATCAGTATTGACATTCTCCTGATTATCAGTCCTGGTGGCTAATTTAGGGGAATCCTTAAAGAAAACCTGTAATTTAATACGCCTAAAAAACCTTTGTAGGTCTATCTCATAGTTAAACCAATCTATGTCTGAATAGGGACAGAAAGATAACCCTTTTTCCAACAGTGAAATTTCATCATTAGACAATGTAGCAGATGATATATTTACCACTAAAGTCTTTACATTTTCTGGTCCTATTGCATTCACTATATTGGTTGTTTCTTGGCCGTCTGTCCATGTTTGTAGTCCAGTGGTGGTTTCTTTGAGCGAGTCATTATCAATGCCTCGTTTCCTCCGCCTATGGTGCTTGCGCCCCCCTCTTCTTGGCGGTTTTTGGCGCCTTGTATCGGTCCTTGATCTAAAAAACGCTGGTCTTCACTTATTTCCCCAGAGGATTCAGTGTCGGTGTTGCGGTCTCTCCTTATTTGTCGCCTCACTGGTTTTTGTCGTCTCTGCACGTTTTTTCTCAGTCCCCCTTGTATGGGGTTTGTTCTATATATTTCACCCTTCAAGTAGTCGTCCTGATCGCGGAACCACTTCTGACGTTTTGAGGTCTCTATGTTGGTTCTATACACCTGTAGATCTTTATCCGTTTGTTCTTTCATTATTGCATAGTCTTGCGATGTCATCATGGATTTCAAATGCATTTCCAATCCTTCTATCCTAGTTTTGTTCTCTATGAGTTCCTTTTGTAGGTACTCCATATTGAGGAGCATTATGTCCATTGAAAAACGGTTTGAAATTTGTGTGAATTTCACACAAAATTCTGTGTTTTTTGGTAGAAGGATTGGCCTCAGGTGTGTTCTTAAACCCCGTGGGATCCGCTCTGCTACGTAATACTCCTTCATAGTGGACAGGTGGAGTTCATAGTTAATACTTTGTTTCAACTCTGTCTCCCATTTTCTTTTAATTAGTTCTTTAGTTGGTTTATTCAGGAATGAGCCATCTCCCACAGCACCACCCAAAATCCGTGTCACCTCCTCACTTGAAAAATAGGAATTGCTAGGTGAACTCATTGCCGGCTCCCACTTGTTTATCCACAAAAAAATATTTAGCAAAAAATATATATTCCTTTGTGGTATCGTGTGCACGCTACCAGACTGAGTTTGGCAAAAAAGAAAAAATGTGCAGCAGCACTACGAAAAATATAGAATGTTCCTTACTGTGGTGGTGCTCGCTGTGTCAGAAGCCAGTCCTTAGCTTCCCCAGATCCAGATGCAATTGTAACAGAAAAACTGCAGCACTCTCCAGCCTTGATCCTTAATGCTTTATTTCACCAACAAAATGCGACGTTTCGATCAGTGTGATCTTTCTCAAGCAATCTAACAATGTGAACTAAACAGCGGATACATATACCCTACAAAGTCGGTCACATGACCTAATCAGTTATGCAAATACATCATTAACAAAGGCTGTGAGTACCACCCCTTTCTCTGCTCATCTTGCAGCAAATTCAACATAATGTGTCTTTCTAAAGTCTCATATAATGTGTATACATCAAAAAATCATACGTGTCATTCCATCAACTTACTAAGATGCTGGGTGTGAACTGGGGAATATCGCCACTGCGGTAACTTCTATCATTTCAACCTTGTGTGAGGCCGAACTCCTTGCTTTACTCGGCGTTCCTCCATGTCAATTGCGCCTGCGCGTCTGTCTCATGACGTCAGCCTCAGGACGCTTAGCAGTCGCCCAGGAGACCAGACGCTTCCAATCCACGTCACCACTAGGTTAAGACGCGCATGCGCGCCCGACTCCAGTGGCGACAGGGCCCGGTGTCAAGTCTCCCGTCGCTGTGTAACGCCCCCTCGGCCGTTGTCATGGTATCCTAACACTTTGTGTCGTCCTCTTATACAGGGTATAAACGCCAGAGTATAATTTCCATATTCTACCCATGTCCAGGGGCAAACTTGGTCTGTAGTTAATATTGAAGTGGTTGAACTTAGATGTTTACTTATATGACCTTTAATCAAAAATTGTGTAAGGCTACATGAACTAGGTGTCCACTACTCGCCCAAAATTCGGGATTAGAGTACCCAGTCACTAGTTTGAGTTTAGCCACATGGTAATTGATTCGGGGTCCATAACCTCATACACGTAGGGCGGTACCATTCAAATTGGATCACTGAGTGTAAATCACCTCCGTCCTAGAATATGCCAGCACCTACCCTCATCAGACAATCCTGATGGTCACAATGGTAACACGTCTCCCCCTCTCACGGGGTTAATAGATGTAGCCATGGATCATCCCAAACAATTCTAGGGGGGGGCATACCCTCCAATCTGGAGGGACGTCCGTCCCATATATCCAGTCATTCCAACCTATCTAGTCAGATAATGGGCATTCCCGTCTCCGGGTATGTATCCATAATTCTGACCATTAGGTCTTATCATACAATTCAACCCCCCTCCACTGTAGATATATATATACACCATACGGCTACTTCCCAAGGGCCACGTATCTCATTCCCCCATATATATGGAGCAAGCAGTGGAAGTCTATATGGGGTGATCACCCCCCTGTCATTGATCACTCCTCTGTAAGGCTCTATTCAGGCGTCCGTATGTGTTTTGCGGATCCGATCCATCTATCAGTGGATCCGTAAAATTCATACGGACGTCTGAATGCAGCCTTTCAGGGGGGTGATCAATGACAGGGGGGTGATCAATGAAAGGGGGGTGATCAGGGAGTCTATATGGGGTGATCACCCCCCTGTCATTGATCACTCCCCTGTAAGGCTCCATTTAGACGTCCGTATGTGTTTTGCGGATCCGATCCATCTATCAATGGATCCGTAAAATTCATACGGACCTCTGAATGGAGCCTTACAGGGGGTTATCAATGACAGGGGTGTGATCAATGACAGGGGGGTGATCAGGGAGTCTATATGGGGTGATCTGGGGTGATCAGGGGTGAATAAGGGGTTAATAAGTGACAAGGGGGGGTGTAGTGTAGTGTAGTGGTGTTTGGTGCTACTTTACTGAGCTACCTGTGTCCTCTGGTGGTCGATCCAAACAAAAGGGACCACCAGAGGACCAGGTAGCAGGTATATTAGACGCTGTTATCATAACAGCGTCTAATATACCTGTTAGGGGTTAAAAAAATCACATCTCCAGCCTGCCAGCGAACGATCGCCGCTGGCAGGCTGGAGATCCACTCTCTTACCTTCCGTTCCTGTGAGCGCGCGCGCCTGTGTGCGCGCATTCACAGGAAATCTCGCGTCTCGCGAGATGATGCACGGATGCGTCCAGGAGGAATGAATCAACCACCTTCCGGACGCATCCGTGCGTTAGGCGGTCCGGAGGTTGATTAATCAGCATACCTTACAATGGCAGGCTTGTGCACTATAAGATATTCCAAACCAGCTCTTATCTGACTAAGAATCAGTAAACCTCAAAGTTATTTTGCATCTGTTAGATGACTTGGGAGGATCTGCACACCTAGATCAATATAAATTTCCAACCTTTTTTTATGAACCAGACACCCTCTTCTCTTCTGAGCAGGGGGTGTCTGGGGTTCTTCTCCCATTAACTTCCATTGTAATAAATTGTATTCAAGTACCCAAATTATTCAGCCGAGCACTCAGATCTGCCGAGCATAGCGATGCTCGAGCCGAACAACAGTTCGGCCGAGCATGCTCGCTCATCACTACCTGCAACAATTGCTAGAAGAACACAAGCTGGTGGTGGCAGTGTTATGGTCTGTGGAATGCTTTTGTGGCATTCTCTGGGTTTACTCAACCTTGTGAAAGGCACTCTCAAGTGGTATGAATCCATCCTTGCAGATCATGTACAAGCATATATGCTGATTTTCTTCCCACATGGGAAAAGAAAATACAGACTGCTCATGGCATATTGTGGGAGATTCAATACACTAGAATATTTTGCCTCCATCATTCTTATTTTGTGCCATACTTTTTTCAAATGGACCCCCTGTCCGGCCGCTACGCTCTCCGTTAATGCAAATGTGTTAATTAACCCCTTCAGTACCAAGGTCAAAATTTGTAAATCTGACATGAGTCAGTTTATGTGGTAATAACTTTGGAACACTTTTACTTATGCAAGTCATTTTGAGATAGTTTTTTTGTGACACTTTGTACTTCATGATAGTTGTATATTTGAGTCGATATAAATGATCTTTATTTACAAAAAATCCTAAAATTACCAAAAAATGTATAAAATTGTCCATTTTCATTCGAGACGGGATGGGATGGCGGATTTTAGGAGCAATAGACTGCTATTTGTTATAATCGATTGTGTCCACCTACATTTGTGAGTATTATTAAACAAGGTTTTATCTACTGAATAGCGGCTTTTCACTATTGGAGTTTTATGTTATATAGAACTACTAAGGAATAAGAACATCAGAGGATTTGTGGTGTTTACTGTGTCTGAGGTGCCTGATTTCCACCTGCCCCTGTGAGTATAATAGGGAAAGGTGCAGCTGAGAAGCATATACTGTGCTACACTATTGGTGCGCTTTTCCTACAGGAGCAGTAGTGGAAAGAGGAATATTTGGAGTATGCGGCATCCCGCTAGTGCTTGCATAACTGGAATATCTTTGAGAGAGGAGGAAGTAGTGAATAATCGCGCGGATCCAAAAAACGCATGCTGATATTGTGAATTGAGCCCACTTCACTCCTGGGACCCGCAGCGGTAAAACCATTGTGAAACCACGGTTTGGAACTTTTGTGACTTTTCATTGAGACTGTGGGACTTCCATTTACATGTGGTGCAATGGATATTTTTGATTTTAGAGCTAGTCTTATGTGCGATGTAGAATCAGTTTTTTCTGCAAAAGTTATTAATAAGAAAGAGAACGAGTTGGAGGATATGTTCAAGGAATTAGAAAGAGATCTGGTTAAGGAAATTAGAACTTCATGGGATATATTGTCTCTGGAAAAATACCTATCAGAAGACAAAATCCCAGAAGGTCTAAGATGGCACTTGCCACTAAATTCTGATGAAGCAGGTGATTTTAAAGTTTGGGAACATCTGGTGAATGATTGCGGCCTTCGAGTGGAGAGATTTATTATAGGTATACGAAAAAACAAACTGAAGAGCATTAGTATAAATATAGAGAGATTGCAATGACTATTAGAACCATTTAAAGAGGACCTTTCATCAGAAAATAGTGTGTTAAATTCTTATATGACCTTATGGGGATCCTCTCACTGATGTCCGGACACTTTTTTTATTTTCAAATGGACCCCCCGTTCGGCCGCTACGCTCTCCGTTAGTTTTGTCGCCTCATATGCAATTGAGGCAACGAAGTTATAGTAAGCGTTGTTCTCTAAGTTCTGGTGGGCGCGGTTATGCTCTCCCTGGCAGCAAGCGCATCCAATTGCAGCGCCCCACTCTTAGCCAGGGAGAAGGAGCTCAAGTTCTCGCGAGATTCACGAGAACTTGAGCTTCTAGACATCCGGAACTTGAGCTCCTTCTCCCTGGCTAAGAGTGGGGCGCTGCAATTGGATGCGCTTGCTGCCAGGGAGAGCATAACCGCGCCCACCAGAACTTAGAGAACAATGGCTACTAAAACTTTGTCGCCTCATTTGCATATGAGGCGACAAAACTAACGGAGAGCGTAGCGGCCGAACAGGGGGTCCATTTGAAAAAAAATAAGTGTCCAGACATCAGTGAGAGGAGCCCCATAAGGTCGTATAAGAATTTAACACACTATTTTCTGATGAAAGGTCCTCTTTAAAGGTTAAAAAGAGTATATAGATCTAAGCATCAGATGTAAAACAAACTTGGAAAAAATCTAAATGGAGGTGAAAAGTAAAAAGCTGAAAAAATATATTAAAGTATGTGATGACTATAAGAATAATAGGGTTTACAAATGGAAAGAGAAAAATGAAAAAAATTATGTGGAACAAGAGGATCATAATGCAAGCACAGGAGCCCGTAGGGGTGATGCTGGAAACCAGATTCACAGACCAGTGCATGGAGGAATGAGAGTAACAGTACAGCTAAAAGAGTATTATCAAGGGCAAAGATATGGACCCCAGACGAGGCCTTATGGGGGGTATCATCGGCCCAAGTTTAGACCCAATGGTGGTTTTAGACAGGAAGGTTTTTACCAACAGAATAGGAATTATTTTCCACATTATGGATGGAGACCGCATTTTTCACAGTATCGTCCACAATATGGGAATGTGAAGACGCAGCAACAGGGCCCACCAAGATATGAACAATACAGAGGAGGTAGGGAATACCAGCAGAGGGGATTCATGGAATATGGAGGAGATCAGGATAGGAGTGAAAAGGAAGTACAGCAACACACTCAAAGAGAGGTAGCCCCTGAAAAACAGAATTTTCCCCACAAAAGAATGAAAGGGATACAGAGAAATGAAAAGATAGAAAGAAAGGGAGACGATATACTAATAAGGGGAATGCCACAGAAACGGGGACATAGAGAGGAAAAAGGGGAGGAGTTAAACATAGGCTCGAATGCCAAAAAAAGCAAAGAGGAGAGACAGGTATCTTCAACCTAAGTAGTCACATTCTCTCAGAAGAGGAAGTAAGGATATTAGGGAGAGGTCTGAAATTTGCCCCTACGAAGGGCTTAAATAAATTTGAGGCCTTCTTGGATGTCCATAGATATATTAGAAAACTTAATTTGGCAAAATATTTTGTGAATAACCAAACCTCGACACTAGAAAACGCAGGCCTAAGTAATGACATAATTCACACTCAGTTACATAAAAGTTTTATGCGGAAAAAAAAAATAACGAGTGCATTGAAGCATTTAAGAGGGGGGTATTAGGAGAAATAGAGAGTATAGATGCGAAACCAAGGACATACAATTTAACAAGGGAAGAAAAATCGGCACTTGACAATCTTGAAAAAAAACTAAACCTGGTAATAAAACCGGCGGATAAGGGAGGAGGGGTGGTGTTAATGGATAAAACTAAATATGAGGCTGAATTAAAGAGACTATTGGGGGACAGGGACACCTATCTTCTACTACAGAGTAATCCAGTCCAGAAGTATAAAGCAGACTTAGATGTGCTGCTACAAAAGGGCCTTAAAGAGGGAGTATTAAATAAAAAACAGTATCAATATCTTGATATTAAATCGCCAGTGATGCCTGTCATCTATCATTTACCCAAAATCCACAAAAGACAGACCCTCCGGGGAGACCTATCATCTCCGGTATCAACTCCCTCACTAGCAGACTAACTGAATATATTGTTGTTGTTTTTTTTTGCAACGGTATGAGGTGAAGGCACCATCTTATTTAAAAGATACAGGGAGCACTATTGTGTTAATAAAGGATTTGGGACCATGTATTGATAATGTTTGGTTGGCGACAGCCGACATCACCTCTTTATATACTATCATTCCCAAAGATTTGGGTTTGAGTGCAGTCAAGGAAGAATTAGAGGGGGATCCACATATGTCTACACTACAAGGGAATTTGATTATGGAATGTATCGAGTATTGTTTGACTCACAATTATTTTTGGTTTAATGGAGAATTTTATTTGCAGAAGATCGGGACAGCGATGGGGCGAAATTTGCCCCCAGTTTTCGCAAATATCTTCATGACAGTATGGGAAAAAAGGTACATTGACCTGATCCTCTCCAAATTTACACAGTGGGGGATTTTAAAAGTATGACGAAGATATATTGATGACTGTCTGCTAGTGTGGGAGGGGAGTAAAGAGGGTCTGGAAATGCTTATCTGTAACCTCAATATAAATGATTGGAATTTAAAATTTACTAGCAGTATAAGTGATAAGGCAATACATTTTCTGGATTTCACTATATTCATAGAGGATAGAAAGATTGAAGACTAAAACGTTTTTCAAAGAAACAGATGTAAATGGGTACATAGATATAAAAAGTTGCCATCACAAGCCCTGGTTGAGAAATATCCCAAAAGGCCAGATAAAAATAATTCATCGAAATTGCACAAATGTAATTACCTTCAGAGAACAGAGTAACAGAGAAAGGTGTTACAAGATAGGTTATAAGAGGGAAGATCTTTGTATATGTAGCCAAGAAATAGAGATAGGAGGCTATAAAGAAAAAAAGAGGGGATTAAAAAGAAGGATTTTAGATACTCTTTTATTACTCAATATACTGTACAGGCTGGATTGGTGAAGAAGGCAATAAAAAAAAACGGGGAGTACTTAAAAATGACCCTGTGTTAGGCAAGGAAATACCGGATTGTCCGGATGTTATCTTCAGAAAAACCCACAATTTTCACAATCACTTGGTCCTTAGCGCTATTCTATTGGAAGGTAAGGAGAAAGGTCAGGAGAAGTTCACATGGTTCAGTTTTTGTCCCCCATGTAAAAATATAATAAAAAAAGAGAGGTATGTGCATATAGTACATTCAAATGCAAGGAACAAGGATTTTAAGGTAAATGGGAGAGATTACCTGGGAAACTTCAAGGGTGGTCTACATGCTGGAGTGCCCGTGTGGCCTCCAATATGTATGCCGAACAACCAGGAAGCTCAAAGTTCGGGTGGAGGAGCACATCAGAAATATAAAGAAGGGTTTAGAATCGCATGAGGTATCCCTGCATTTCAAAAACAAACAAGTTTATAGGGGTGGAAGTAGTGAAAACTAATTGGAGAGGAGGGAATTTGGTTGAAAAGATAGATCGATGCAAAGTTAAATGGATTTATGAATTAGATACACTTCAACCAAAGGGGCTCAATGTGGAGTTCGATCTTGCAGCCTGTCTTGTAGATTGAGTGAAGACATCATGGAAGCACAGTTCCCCTACACCAGTAAGGACTCTGCAAATACATACCTTGCAGCTAGGTATGAACTACGTCACTTAAAGCTAAGAAGAGAGTTTGACCTCTGAAGAATGGATGTTGGAGTGAGTGGGAGAGGGTGTGTGTGCCGGCTGGTATAGGATAGGTTAGAATAGGACATGTGACCCTGACTGGTGTAAAAACCTAATATATGGAGATGAATGAAATAGAACATATGACCTGGATGGGTGCGAATAAAAGAATATTCGTGGATGAATAAAAGGAACATCTAAAGAAATTGCGGTTTATAGATAAGATATTAACGTGGATAGGTGGTTTTAAGGAGAGGAAGAATTATGAAAAGTATTACTGGTTTTTAGTGTTTCAGATTGAAATGGGGGAAGGGAGGGGGCATTTAAAGATGGGATGTGGGATTTTAGGTTACGCCCCTGATGAAGCTTTGGAGCAAAACCCATGTCGGGCAGGAGCAATAGGCTGCTATTTGTTATAATTGCTTGTGTCCACCTACATTTGTGAGTATTATTAAAAAAGGTTTTATCGGGGGGCTGAGCCAGCGCCGGTCAGAGATGGCTGCATGATTCTGAGCTCCGTGACATAGTTCGTCTATTGCACTTGCTATCTGCAGCTATCAGCCCTAAAATGGTGAAGATTGGGAACCCCAAAGTAGGAGAACACCCGAGCTCCAACAAAAGCCATATTGCAGGGGGCGAAATGGATAAATTTATTAAAAAAGCGGCCTCCACATTTGTAGCCCGTGAATCCAAGATCAGAGGAAGAAAGCAACACTGAGGAACCACAAGGTAGAGGGGCCCTCCCGATAACCAGGAATTACCTGAAACATACACTCTGCAAGGCCATGGAGCCGTTATTCAGTGAAATCGCTGCGCCAAGACATGAGGCAAGTGGGCGATCGAGTGGAGTCTCTCGAAAACCACCAGACTTTGATTCTGGACCATCAGAGGGCCACTACAAGTTCACTCCAAAAATGTAGCGCTTACCTTAACGAGCTACACAATGCCCTTAAAGACCAAGAAAACAGGGGGCGCCGTAATAACCTGCGGCCTTAGAGGGATCCCAGAATCTGTGTCACCTGGGGATATCCCGGCTGCAGTGAAAACCCTGTGCACCTCGCTGCTGGGACCAGATTTTGCTCTCAATATACAAACCGGATTCCAAAAAAGTTGGGATACTAAACAAATTGTGAATAAAAACTAAATGCAATGATGTGGAGATGGCAAATGTCAATATTTTAATTGTAATAGAACGTAGATGACAGATGAAATGTTTAATCCGAATAAATGTATCATTTTAAAGGAAAAATACATTGATTCCAATTTTCACGGTGTCAACAAATCCCAAAAAAGTTGGGACAAGTAGCAATAAGAGGCTGGAAAAAGTTAATATGAGCATAACGAAGAGCTGGAAGACCAATTAACACTAATTAGGTCAATTGGCAACATGATTGGGTATAAAAAGAGCTTCTCAGAGTGGCAGTGTCTCTCAGAAGCCAAGATGGGTAGAGGATCACCAATTCCCACAATGTTGCGCAGAAAGATAGTGGAGAAATATCAGAAAGGTGTTACCCAGTGAAAAATTGCAAAGACTTTGCATCTATCATCATCAACTGTGCATAACATCATCCGAAGATTCCGAGAATCTGGAACAATCTCTATGCGTAAGGGTCAAGGCCGTAAAACCATACTGGATGCCCGTGATCTCCGGGCCCTTAAACGACACTGCAACACAAACAGGAATGCTACTGTAAAGGAAATCACAGAATGGGCTCAGGAACACTTCCAGAAACCATTGTCAGTGAACACAATCCACCGTGCCATCCGCCGTTGCAGCTGAAACTCTACAGTGCAAAGAAGAAGCCAATTCTAAGCAAGATCCACAAGCTCAGGCATTTTCACTGGGCCAGGGATCATTTAAAATGGAGTGTGGCAAAATGGAAGAATGTTCTGTGGTCAGACGAGTCACAATTCGAAGTTCTTTTTGGAAATCTGGGACGACATGTCATCCGGACCAAAGAGGACAAGGACAACCCAAGTTGTTATCAATGCTCAGTTCAGAAGCCTACATCTCTGATGGTATGGGGTTGCATGAGTGCGTGTGGCATGGGCAGCTTGCATGTCTGGAAAGGCACCATCAATGCAGAAAAATATATTCAGGTTCTAGAACAACATATGCTCCCATCCAGACGTCATCTCTTTCAGGGAAGACCCTGCATTTTTCAACAAGATAATGCCAGACCACATTCTGCATCAATCACAACATCATGGCTGCATAGGAGAAGGATCCGGGTACTGAAATGGCCAGTCTGCAGTCCAGATCTTTCACCTATCGAGAACATTTGGTGCATCATAAAGAGGAAGGTGCAACAAAGAAGGCCCAAGACGATTGAACAGTTAGAGGCCTGTATTAGACAAGAATGGGAGAGCTTTCCTATTTCTAAACTTGAGAAACTGGTCTCCTCGGTCCCCAGACGTCTGTTGAGTGTTGTAAGAAGAAGGGGAGATGCCACACAGTGGTGAAAATGGCCTTGTCCCAACTTTTTTGGGATTTGTTGACACCATGAAATTCTGATTCAACATATTTTTCCCTTAAAATGGTTCATTTTCTCAGTTTAAACTTTTGTTCCGTGATTTATGTTCTATTCTGAATAAAATATTAGAAGTTGGCACCTCCACATCATTGCATTCAGTTTTTATTCACGATTTGTATAGTGTCCCAACTTTTTTGGAATCCGGTTGTAATTATAGAGAGAGCCCACAGAGTACTACGTCCTAAACCCAAGCCAGACGACCCTCCTAGAGACGTGATCTGTAAGTTCCTAAATTTTCAAGTAAAAGTGGCAGTACATGAAGCCGCTAGGAACCGGTCGGACATTCTACTTGAGGGCGCTCTGGTGTCCATATACCAGGATCTGGCCCCTTCTACATTGAGAAAACGTAAAACCCTGAAACCACTGACGGAATGGTTACGGGTCAATAGAATCCGATACAAGTGGAACTTTCCCTTTGGCCTCTCCTTTTCCCAGGGAGGGCACCGCTTTAACATCTCAGCACATTCCGATTTGGAGCACATTTATGAATACCTGCAAATCCCTCCTCTAAAGATAGACAACTGGGACTTATTCCAAGACATCACCATGCTCCGGGAGGTTCCAACAGTTGCACCTTTTGCTCTGTAACACACTCCTAAAGCGCATAAAGTTGGTAAAAGGAGCCACCAGCTGACAACGAATCGACTTGCTCAAGATCCTTAGCTCCTACCTAGCTGACGCATCTTCTCTGCGAGCCACCATATGGGTTTCTTCGTCGAAATACCACCATTCTGACGATCCTGTGGAAAAGGATTTTCAACTTACCAGCAGATCCTAGCCGCACAGAAGAGCTAGAAGAATCTACAATAGATGATATGTGGAGTAGGCTGTCTATCACTTACAGTGTCTTCCCTATCCCTCATATATTTGTTTAGTTGTTTTCTCTTAATGACCCCCTCGGTCAATCTGCATTCCTCCTTGTTTCTAAACCTCTTGTCTCTCAATCCTCCCCTTCCAATGGTCTCGTTTTCCTTTCTAAGTCTACAATGTAACTCTTGGCCTACCATACGGCCCCCTCCTGGAACCCCATTGTCTTCTCCCATTGTCATTAGTCTATTTCACCATTTTATTGGTATATAATGTGCTGGACGGCACATAATCAGGTCTAGTGACCAAAACCCCTCCATGCTCACTGTATGTGTGTCACTTCACACAAAATGTTATTTTTTGATTATGTTTTATGTTCTCATAGTTTTTCCCTTTACATTGTTTAAGGTACTCGATACTATCACCCAAGTACTATGGGATGTGGCAATCTGACCTCTGGAACTGGGCTCCTCCTCCGGATCGGACGGACATTACCTATCTTGTAAGTGTTCTCCCCTGGGGGACCAGCACACTGCATCACTATGTCTCCACCCTGACCCTTGACTATGGCTGATCTACATATAGCAACCTATAAAGTAAAGGGTTTCAACTCCCCGTCCAAATGGAGTCAAATTTTCACTTTACTACGCAAAGCAGGTTCTGATGTTCTGCTCCTCCAGGAGACACATTTCAACATTAACCATTACGACAAACTGGAATTCTCACAATATCCCTTATTCATCTTCCCATAAATCGACCCACTCGCTACATTCTCTGAAGTCCATTAGAGACATTTTCTGGAACCTCCAACTGGTGGATGTCTGGCGTACATTACACCCAGATACACCGGACTATACCTTCTTCTCCCATGACAATAACACTTACCATCGCATTGATTATATCTTCATCTCCAAAGAGCATCTCCAGCTCTGTCCCAAAGCCAAAATAGGTTCCATCCACATCTCAGACCACGCCCCAGTTTTCCTCACTGTACTCTCCCCCTCACATACAGTTGCAAGAAAAAGTATGTGAACCCTTTGGAATGATATGGATTTCTGCACAAATTGGTCATAAAATGTGATTTGATCTTCTTCTAAGTCACAACAATAGACAATCACAGTCTGCTTAAACTAATAACACACAAAGAATTGAAGGTTACCATGTTTTTATTGAACACAGCATGTAAACATTTACAGTGAAGGTGGAAAAAGTATGTGAATCCCTAGACTAATGATATCTCCAAGAGCTAATTGGAGTGAGGTGTCAGCCAACTGGAGTCCAATCAATAAGATGAGATTGGAGGTGTTGGTTACAGCTGCCCTGCCCTATAAAAAACACACACACCAGTTCTGGTTTTGCTTTTCACAAGAAGTATTGCCTGATGTGAATGATGCCTCGCACAAAAGACCTACGATTAAGAATTGTTGACTTGCATAAAGCTGGAAAGGGTTATAAAAGTATCTCCAAAAGCTATGCTGTTCATCAGTCCATGGTAAGACAAATTGTCTGTAAATGGAGAAAGTTCAGCATTGCTGCTACTCTACCTAGGAGTGGCCGTCCTGTAAAGATGACTGCAAGAGCACAGGGCAGACTGCTCAATGAGGTGAAGAAGAATCCTAGAGTGTCAGCTAAAGACTTACAAAAGTCTCTGGAATATGCTAACATCCCTGTTAGCGAATCTACGATACATAAAACACTAAACAAGAATGGATTTCATGGCATGATACCACAAAGGAAGCCACTGCTGTCCAAAAAAAACATTGCTGCCTGTTTACAGTTTGCACAAGAGCACCTGGATGTTCCACAGCAGTACTGGCAAAATATTCTGTGGACAGATGAAACCAAAGTTGAGTTGTTTGGAAGAAACACACAACACTATGTGTGGAGAAAAAGAGGCACAGCACACCAACATCCAAACCTCATCCCAACTGTGAAGTATTGAGGTGGGGGCATCATGGTTTGGGGCTGCTTTACTGCGTCAGGGCCTGGAGGGATTGCTATCATCGAAGGAAAAATTAATTCCCAAGTTTATCAAGACATTTTGCAGGAGAACTTAAGGCCATCTGTCCACCAGCTGAAGCTCAACAGATGATGGGTGTTGCAATAGGACAACGACCCAAAGCATAGAAGTAAATCAACAACAGAATGACTTAAACAGAAGAAAATACGCCTTCTGGAGTGGCCCAGTCAGAGTCCTGACCTCAACCCGATTGAGATGCTGTAGCATGACCTCAAGAAAGCGATTCACACCAGACATCTCAAGAATATTACTAAACTGAAACAGTTCTGTAAAGAGGAATGGTCAAGAATTACTCCTGACTGTTGTGCACGTCTGATCTGCAACTACAGGAAACGTTTGGTTGAAGTTATTGCTGCCAAAGGAGGTTCAACCAGTTATTAAATCCAAGGGTTCACATACTTTTTCCACCTGCACTGTGAATGTATACATGGTGTGTTCAATAAAGACATGGCAACATTAAATTCTTTGTGTGTTATTAGTTTAAGCAGACTGTGATTGTCTATTGTTGTGACTTAGATGAAGATCAGATCACATTTTGTGACCAATTTGTGCAGAAATCCATATAATTCCAAAGGGTTCACATACTTTTTCTTGCAACTGTAACCCTAACTGTTTCAATTGGTGCCTCAATGAATCTATTTTAGGAGACCCCAACACCATCGGAAAAGTAGCATCCTTATTAGATGAATATTTTAAATTGAATAGCCACCCTTCCGTTTCACCCCAGACTCTATGGGATGCACATAAACCCTTCATAAGGGGCGAATTTATCAGCATAGGATCACAACTGAAAAAAATTAGAGAGAGAAACATTGAAATCCTCCTCTCCAAGATAAAAAGCTTGAGTCTCTACACAAACACTCCTTATCTAATCCCCAACTCCAGGAACTCTCTAATGCGAGAGCTGAACTGAAAGCCCTACCTCAACTCTCAACATGAGTTTTTCACGCACGGTGACAAAGCAACTAAATTCCTGATGAGTAGAAGGGCGGAAAACTACATATACCAACCAATTCCCCCCCAATGGTAACCCCATCTTTGCATCTTCCCAAATTGCCAAGCAATTTAGGGACTTTTATGAATCACTATATAATCTCCCTTCACCTTCTTCCCCCGAATCTCATCTCTCTCTTGTCTCCTCGTTCCTCAACTCGACCACCCCCCCCTCTTACTCACCGAACCTCAAAAACACTCGCTGGCTGTTCCCTTCACTATAGAAGAGCTATCCACAGCCCTTTCCCAGATGCCTAAAGGCAAATGCCCTGGCCCTGATGACCTTACAGCCTTGTACTACAAAACCTTCAGGAAACAACTCCTACCCCACCTTCTTAGTGTCTGCAACCCATCCTTACAAGGCAGCCCACTCTCTAGAGACATGACGACAGCTCACATAGCCCTGATACCCAAAGAGGGAAAGGATTCTGTAACGGTCACGTCCACACACACACAGGGGAAAGGATAGTGACCACTGCGCTCCACCCTCACCCCTGGCCCTGCCTACTTGCCTCACGAGTCCTGATGACAGGGGACAACTGGACGAATTTCCCTAACTTAGGATATGTGCAGGGAAGACAGACAAGACAAAATACGGAACATGAACGGACCGGGTCAGAACCAAGAGAGCTACTCAGTACAAAGGATTAAGCAAAGAATGGTCAGGAGAAGCCGGGGTCAAATACCAGGAGAGCAGAGAAGTACAAGAGGAGTCCTAAGAGAGTAGTCAGGTGGGAGCCGAGGTCACAATACCAGGACGGATGCGCAGTACAGAAGGAGCAGGCAAAAGGATGATCAGGGAACAGGATCAGGTACAAACCGGATTCCAAAAAAGTTGGGACACTAAACAAATTGTGAATAAAAACTGAATGCAATGATGTGGAGATGGCAAATGTCAATATTTTATTTGTAATAGAACGTAGATGACAGATGAAACGTTTAATCCGAGTAAATGTATAATTTTAAAGGAAAAATACATTGATTCCAATTTTTACGGTGTCAACAAATCCCAAAAAAGTTGGGACAAGTAGCAATAAGAGGCTGGAAAAAGTAAATTTGAGCATAACGAAGAGCTGGAAGACCAATTAACACTAATTAGGTCAATTGGCAACATGATTGGGTATAAAAAGAGCTTCTCAGAGTGGCAGTGTCTCTCAGAAGCCAAGATGGGTAGAGGATCACCAATTCCCACAATGTTGCGCAGAAAGATAGTGGAGCAATATCAGAAAGGTGTTACCCAGCGAAAAATTGCAAAGACTTTGCATCTATCATCATCAACTGTGCATAACATCATCCGAAGATTCTGAGAATCTGGAACAATCTCTGTGCGTAAGGGTCAAAGCCGTAAAACCAAACTGGATGCCCGTGATTTCCGGGCCCTTAAACGACACTGCACCACAAACAGGAATGCTACTGTAAAGGAAATCACAGAATGTGCTCAGGAATACTTCCAGAAACCATTGTCAGTGAACACAATCCACCGTGCCATCCACCGTTGCCAGCTGAAACTCTATAGTGCAAAGAAGAAGCCATTTCTAAGCAAGATCCACAAGCTCAGGCATTTTCACTGGGCCAGGGATCATTTAAAATGGAGTGTGGCAAAATGGAAGACTGTTCTGTGGTCAGACGAGTCACGATTCGAAGTTCTTTTTGGAAATCTGGGACGCCATGTCATCCGGACCAAAGAGGACAAGGACAACCCAAGTTGTTATCAACGCTCAGTTCAGAAGCCTGCATCTCTGATGATATGGGGTTGCATGAGTGCGTGTGGCATGGACAGCTTGCATGTCTGGAAAGGCACCATCAATGCAGAAAAATATATATTCATGTTCTAGAACAACATATGGTCCCATCCAGACGTCATCTCTTTCAGGGAAGACCCTGCATTTTTCAACAAGATAATGCCAGACCACATTCTGCATCAATCACAACATCATGGCTGCGTAGGAGAAGGATCCGGGTACTGAAATGGCCAGTCTGCAGTCCAGATCTTTCACCTATAGAGAACATTTGGCGCATCATAAAGAGGAAGGTGCAACAAAGAAGGCCCAAGACGATTGAACAGTTAGAGGCCTGTATTAGACAAGAATGGGAGAGCATTCCTATTTCTAAACTTGAGAAACTGGTCTCCTCGGTCCCCAGACGTCTGTTGAGTGTTGTAAGAAGAAGGGGAGATGCCACACAGTGGTGAAAATGGCCTTGTCCCAACTTTTTGGGGATTTGTTGAAACCATGAAATTCTGATTCAACATATTTTTCCCTTAAAATGGTACATTTTCTCAGTTTAAACTTTTGTTCCGTGATTTATGTTCTATTCTGAATAAAATATTAGAAGTTGTCACCTCCACATCATTGCATTCAGTTTTTATTCACGATTTGTATAGTGTCCCAACTTTTTTGGAATCCGGTTTGTAAGTATTCAGCAGTCCAACAAATAGCCAGGAACCTAGAAATTAACAGGCAACCTGTAGCCAGCAGGCTGCCTGTATTTATAGTGGGGAGTGAGGGTTATGTGACGTGGCCAGCGTCGCATGACCGACAGACCAACCAGTCGAGCACCGAGTGATCAGCTGGGCGCTCAAGGCAGACTAGGAGCAGGGAGCCACCCAGCTAGTAAACCCGCCCTGGGAATGAGGTCAAACACAGAACCTTATTCCAAAAGCTAAGCAACAGGTCTGCAGGCAATGGGGGACCGAGTGCAAGTTCGGAACCCCGTGACAGTACCCCCCCCCCTTTTACGAGGGGCCACTGGACCCAAGACTTCAGGCAATGGCTTTTCAGGGTGTTCTAAATGAAATTTACGAACAAGTCTAGGAGCATGAACCTCCCTGGCAGGTACCCAAGATCTCTCTTCAGGTCCATACCCCTTCCAGTGAATCAGGTACTGCAAGGAATTACGCACCTTCCTGACATCCACTATTTTAGACACCACATACTCGACAGCATCATTAACAAGAACCGGCGGAAGCGAGGCTTTTGATGGTACTACCGGTCCAAAATATTTTTTAAGCAGAGATTTATGGAACACATTATGGATGTGGAATGACTCAGGCAGCTCCAACCTAAAAGATACCGGGTTAATCACTTCCGTGATCTTATTCAATCTCCGGTAATCAATACAAGGCCTAAGACCACCATCCTTCTTTTTAACAAAGAAAAACCCTGCTCCCATAGGAGAGACTGAAGGTCTAATATGCCCTTTAGCAAGGCTCTCCTTAATATAATCTTCCATAGCCTTGCGTTCGGGCCCTGAAAGATTATAAATTCGCCCTTTAGGAAATTCGGCACCCTCTATTAGCTCTATGGAGCAATCATAAGGTCTATGGGGGGGTAGAACCTCTGGAGTAGGGGATGAGAATACATCAGAAAATTCTTTAATAACTGAGGGTAATGTATTAGACCTTACTGAAACCCCAGCCTGGACCACGGACAAGCATGAGTCACACTTAGGTCCCCATTTCACCAACTCTTTTTTGGACCAATCAATTGTGGGGTTATGTAAACGGAGCCAAGGCAACCCTAGTACCACCTCAACCGGTAGGTTCTCCAGGACTAAAAGAGAACATCTCTCGGAGTGGCACACACCCACGGTCAGAGAAATTTCAGAGGTACATGACCTCACCGTACCACCCATCAGGGGAGTAGCATCAATAGCCATGACATGGATAGGTGTAGGTAAAGCAAACATTGGAATACCCAATTTACTAGCAAATTCAAAGTCAATAAAGCTGGCCGCTGAACCGGAATCAATAAAGGCCTTACCCGGCCACTTATTAACCCCCAGAGAAATTGTTATGGGTATCAAAAGCTTATATTTAGAAAAATCAGGGTGTACCTGGTCTTTAGGTTGTCTTGCCTTAGGAGATTTGTCAGAGAGGACCCTCTTAGGACACTTGTTGATCCAATGGCCAGGATCTCCACACTAGAAGCACTCTCCGCGTCTGCGACGAAGATTACCCCGGGTCATGCCAACCTGCATGGGTTCCTCGGTGGAGGCCTCAGTGTTGTCCCTGGAAAACGCCTCTGGCTGGAACACCCTCTGAGAACAGAACTGTCGTTCTTGTCGTCTCTCTCTAACTCGTCGGTCAAGTCGGACAACTAGGGTCATCATCTCCTCTAAGGTCTCTGGAGTTTGATAACTGACTAATAGATCTTTTAAATTATTAGACAGACCAGACCTAAACTGACTCTTCAGGGCTGGTTCATTCCATCCTGAGGGGACACACCACTGTCTGAATTGGGTGCAATACTCCTCTGCAGGGAGATGGCCCTGAACCAGTGCCCTAAGAGCCGTCTTGGCTACCAGGGCCCTGTCTGGTTCGTCATAGAGGGTACCCAGGGCCTGAAAAAAAACCTCCACAGAAGTCAGACAACTGGCCCCAGGAGGTAACGAGAATGCCCAGGCCTGGGGATCACCCTGTAGAAGAGAAATGATAATCCCCAAGCGTTGGCTCTCGGGACCGGAGGACACGGGGCGCAAACAGAAGTAGAGTTTGCAACTCTCCTTAAAGGAGAGAAACCTCTTCCGGTCTCCAGAAAAGGGTTCTGGGAGCTTGATCTGGGGTTCAAAATGTGGACTGGAGGGCAGAGGAGTGGAAGAACCTTGCCCTAACTCAAAAGAACTGAGTTTCTCTCCTAGCACCTGCACCACCTGTGTCAAGCTAGAGACATGGTCAGTCAGGGTAGTAAGTGGATTCATGATACAGTGGTTATTGGGCCTGTTAATCTGTAACGGTCACGTCCACACACACACAGGGGAAAGGATAGTGACCACTGCGCTCCACCCTCACCCCTGGCCCTGCCTACTTGCCTCACGAGTCCTGATGACAGGGGACAACTGGACGACAGTCCCTAACTTAGGATATGTGCAGGGAAGACAGACAAGACAAAATACGGAACATGAACGGACCGGGTCAGAACCAAGAGAGCTACGCAGTACAAAGGATTAAGCAAAGAATGGTCAGGAGAAGCCGGGGTCAAATACCAGGAGAGCAGAGAAGTACAAGAGGAGTCCTAAGAGAGTAGTCAGGTGGGAGCCGAGGTCACAATACCAGGACGGATGCGCAGTACAGGAGGAGCAGGCAAAAGGATGGTCAGGGAACAGGATCAGGTAAGTATTCAGCAGTCCAACAAATAGCCAGGAACCTAGAAATTAACAGGCATATTATAGTGGGGAGTGAGGGTCATGTGACGTGGCCAGCGTCACATGACCGACAGACCAACCAGTCGAGCACCGAGTGATCAGCTCGGCACTCAAGGCAGACTAGGAGCAGGGAGCCACCAAGCTAGTAAAGCCGCCCTGGGAATGAGGTCAAACACAGAACCTCATTCCAAAAGCTAAGCAACAGGTCTGCGGGCAATGGGGGACCGAGTGCACCTTCGGAACCCCATGACAGATTCTAAGCTATGCTCAAATTACAGGCCTATTTCGCTCCTAAACATTGACCTCAAACTCTTAGCTAAAATGTTGGCCAATCGACTGGCAATTCTTCTTCCCCTCTTGGCACATGTGGACCAGGTGGGCTTTGTTCGGAATAGAGAGGGCAGGGACAACACGACTTATATTTAGAAAAATCAGGGTGTACCTGGTCTTTAGGTTGTCTTGCCTTAGGAGATTTGTCAGAGAGGACCCTCTTAGGACACTTGTTGATCCAATGGCCAGGATCTCCACACTAGAAGCACTCTCCGCGTCTGCGACGAAGATTACCCCGGGTCATGCCAACCTGCATGGGTTCCTCGGTGGAGGCCTCAGTGTTGTCCCTGGAAAACGCCTCTGGCTGGAACACCCTCTGAGAACAGAACTGTCGTTCTTGTCGTCTCTCTCTAACTCGTCGGTCAAGTCGGACAACTAGGGTCATCATCTCCTCTAAGGTCTCTGGAGTTTGATAACTGACTAATAGATCTTTTAAATTATTAGACAGACCAGACCTAAACTGACTCTTCAGGGCTGGTTCATTCCATCCTGAGGGGACACACCACTGTCTGAATTGGGTGCAATACTCCTCTGCAGGGAGATGGCCCTGAACCAGTGCCCTAAGAGCCGTCTTGGCTACCAGGGCCCTGTCTGGTTCGTCATAGAGGGTACCCAGGGCCTGAAAAAAAACCTCCACAGAAGTCAGACAACTGGCCCCAGGAGGTAACGAGAATGCCCAGGCCTGGGGATCACCCTGTAGAAGAGAAATGATAATCCCCAAGCGTTGGCTCTCGGGACCGGAGGACACGGGGCGCAAACAGAAGTAGAGTTTGCAACTCTCCTTAAAGGAGAGAAACCTCTTCCGGTCTCCAGAAAAGGAGGAGGAGGAGCAGGCAAAAGGATGGTCAGGGAACAGGATCAGGTAAGTATTCAGCAGTCCAACAAATAGCCAGGAACCTAGAAATTAACAGGCATATTATAGTGGGGAGTGAGGGTCATGTGACGTGGCCAGCGTCACATGACCGACAGACCAACCAGTCGAGCACCGAGTGATCAGCTCGGCACTCAAGGCAGACTAGGAGCAGGGAGCCACCAAGCTAGTAAAGCCGCCCTGGGAATGAGGTCAAACACAGAACCTCATTCCAAAAGCTAAGCAACAGGTCTGCGGGCAATGGGGGACCGAGTGCACCTTCGGAACCCCATGACAGATTCTAAGCTATGCTCAAATTACAGGCCTATTTCGCTCCTAAACATTGACCTCAAACTCTTAGCTAAAATGTTGGCCAATCGACTGGCAATTCTTCTTCCCCTCTTGGCACATGTGGACCAGGTGGGCTTTGTTCGGAATAGAGAGGGCAGGGACAACACGACTTATATTTAGAAAAATCAGGGTGTACCTGGTCTTTAGGTTGTCTTGCCTTAGGAGATTTGTCAGAGAGGACCCTCTTAGGACACTTGTTGATCCAATGGCCAGGATCTCCACACTAGAAGCACTCTCCGCGTCTGCGACGAAGATTACCCCGGGTCATGCCAACCTGCATGGGTTCCTCGGTGGAGGCCTCAGTGTTGTCCCTGGAAAACGCCTCTGGCTGGAACACCCTCTGAGAACAGAACTGTCGTTCTTGTCGTCTCTCTCTAACTCGTCGGTCAAGTCGGACAAGTCGGACAACATTAATGTGTTATGTCATGCTAAACATACCTCCTGATGCACTGATGCACTGATGCTGAGAAAGCATTCGATCGAATCAACTGGGACTACATGAAACAAGTCTTGGTGAACTTCGGCCTACCTGGTCCATATGTAAAAGCTGTCTTTGCTATGTATACGCATGCCACAGCTCGCGTCATGGTGAATGGAGACTTATCCTGACCCTTCCAAACTCACAATGGAACCCACCAGGGATGCCCCTTATCCCCCCTCCTTTTCATTTTAGCAATGGAACCCCTTCTGGCCACTCTACGGGCAGACTCTGGCATTAAGGGTCTGAATTTAGGCAGCTATGAACATAAGATAGCGGCTTTTGCTGACGACGTAATGATAATGACAACCAACCGCAAAGACTCTCTCCCCATTATACAGAAACATCTAAACCACTACAGTATCTTATCCAACTTCAAGATTAACGCGAGTAAATCCCTCATACTTAGTAGTGGCCTATCTCCCCGACTAAAACACTCTCTAATGGAAAATTCTCCATTCAACTGGTCTTCCCTGACTATCACATACTTAGGAGTCAAAATTAGTCCCAATATCTCAGACCTTTTCTCACTTAATTATATCCCCCTTAAGGCATCAATATTCAAAACAATTGATAAACTTATTTCCTCTGCCCCTACCCTCTCCTGGTTTGGCCGCAAAAAAACCTCCTCACGTCTCTTATTCTTCCCCGCCTTACATACCTTCAACAGGTGCTCCCAATCCCCATATCCAAGTCCTACTATGCCTCTCTTAAACAGAGGTTTAGGGCCTTCATCTTGAATGGGAAAAAAGCAAGACTCTCCTACTCTCTCCTGTCTCATTCCCGTCAGTCAGGTGGCATTGGGCTCCCAGACACAGAATTATATGGTAAAGCAATACTATTGGCTAGAACTGTAGACTGGCTAAGGAACACAAGAAATAAATCCTGGGTGGCTCTGGAACAAAGCATCTTAAGTATGTCTACCCGAGCTCTCTGTTTAGGCCATCAAACCCCACCTTAAACCACACTATCTGCTTACCCAATCATAAAAGCCACTCTGGAAGTATGGAAGTGGTTTAGCTCCTCCCATTGCTCAGTGCCCTTTCCCTCCCCACTACTCACAGTTAGCGATATTTTGGGTACTTCCTCCCTAACCTGTGCGACTCCTCTTCTAAAGGAGTTAGATCCTCCTCCCGCCCAATTACCCATCTCCTCGAGTCTCAAGGAACCCTAGTCTCCTCAGACAGCCTGCGAGACCTGCTCAATCCTCAACCCTGTGATTTCACCCTAATACCACTCATCAAATCCTTTGTTCTTAGGATCAACACAAAGGGAGAATTCCTTCGCCCTTTAGTGTGGTATGAATCCCTAATTGCAAATCCCAACCTCCCAAAAAAATTAATGTCACAACTGAGGATGGGGAAAACCCTCAGCCGTGCGATGCCAGAAGATGTTGGTCGCTGCAAGGCCAGGACAGAGCTCAGGGAGCAGGTCACCTCCTATCATATCCCTAACTCTGACCCTGTCTCCTAGCCGTATGAGCCGACCCTTATGGTAGGAGGGCTCATACACCGGAACCTAAAGATTCCTACTAGCCCTCAGGGTGGCCCTCAACTAGGAGCAGGGTAAGACCACCTGTTCCTCCTAGGCACGGAGGAACAGGAGTCTTACTGGCTAAGCTACAAGAAAAGGGGAACAGAAACAACTTATGGCAATGGCAGGTAAATGCAACAGGCACAACACCCACCTGCCACAGACAACAAAGCCTGGAACCCATGTGCAAGTGCTGCTGTCCAGAACACAAACGGACACAGCACACACCACACATCACACAGGAACCCAGGACCATAAGCTGCACCAAACAAGCATACCAAACACACACCTTCATAACATCATGTGTAACATAAACTTATGACCACAAGGGTGGCCCACACTGGCAGATGGTAAATAAGCAGGAGGATGACTCCAGCAACCATGGCTGAAGTACCCCTAAACTACTGGCATCAACAGGAACTAAATAGCCCCAAGTGGCCACACCCACACTCAGACACACCCAGTGTTCACAGACAGAGAAGGGAATTAACCCTTCCAAAACCAGACAAGGGAAGACAGCAACTTAAAGGGGAAGTGAACACACAAACAACCCCGTGCACACCAAACATGGAAAGTGCACACATATAACACAAGTTGCCTGAGACAACTGCCTGCTATGACAGCGAGCAGCCTAGCAACCAGCTCCAGCTGCTCTACTGCCACATACCTTATGCTGCCAGCGGCAACCACAAGTGAGGCAACATACTAGCGGCCCTCACCTGTGATTGAACAACCAAACCAGACCGCAGGCAACAGCATGCGGTTCAGGAGTCACGACCATGACCATGGTTGTGACAATTAATCTCACAATTATATAATAAATTACGCTCTCCTCCCCTCATCGTCAAACCTGCATTCATACGTACCTGGGAAAAATATACTGGGATCGACTTGCCCTTCTCAATACTGCCCATATTATTTAATCTGCCCCATAAATCATTGCGTTGTGTACGCATTCAGGAAAACGGGTATAAAATCCTAACCCAGTGGTACATTACCCCAGTTAGATCCTCATTCTTTGCCGCTTCCCCTTCGGACATATGCTGGAGATGCTGGAGGGAGAGAGGAACATTCCTCCATATCTGGTGGAGCTGCCCAATTATAAGTAAATGGTGGTCAGACATCCTACAGTAATGTAACCAAATATGCTCAACCTCAGTTAAGTTGTCCCCCTATGGAGCCCTTTTTTCATACTTTGAAGAGGGATGCACCCCCTCTCCTCCTCATCTCTTCAAACAACTATTGATCGCAGCTCGCCTCCTGATCCCCAAGTATTGGCTCCAGACCTCCCTTCCCTCTGTGGAGCAGTGGAAACTCAAAGTAGACCAACTCTACCGATTTGAGGAGCTTTCCTCCTGGGAATCTCGCACCCACCATGCTTTTCTTAAGCATTGGGCCCTGTGGTCAAATTACAGGTCTCCCAGACCTTTATAATACCAGATTAGCCTTTTATCAGGTTCCTACCTTTGGACTCCCACTGCAACACTAGGCGAAGTTTTAATATTAGCCTCATATTTAATCATTGTCTCTGACAGAGAATTGCTCTGGCCTACCCCTAGCTCCACCTATACTTACTCATGCTAAGGTGTCAACTGATCTACAGTAGGTGTGCGTGGTCTTTTTGTCACCCTAGAACAAGTGAAGATTACTTCTCTTGTGCTAGTCATCTCCTTGCCTCTCACCTTGCTTATCAAACAATTAATTGAAGCCTGTCGATTTGTGTCACCATCCTACATAAACTCGATGACTCTTTTTGTCATTTGTATCCTGTACCATGTTACACCATTGCTGGTGTCTTGTTACTATGTTTTTATTTGAAAAAGAAAATAAACTTTAAAAAAAATAAAAGGTTTTATCTACTGAATAGCGGCTCTTCACTATTGGAGCTTTTATATTATATAGAACTGCTAAGGAATAAGAACATCGGAGGATTTGTGGTGTTTACCGTGTCTGAGGTGCCAGATTTCCACCTGCCCCTGTGAGTATAATAGGGAAAGGTGCAGGTGAGAAGCATATACTGTGCTACACTATTGGTGCGCTTTTCCTACAGGAGCTGTAGTGGAAAGAGGAATATTTGGAGTATACAGCATCCCACTAGTACTTGCATAACTGGAGGATCTTTGAGAGAGGAGGAAGTAGTTAATAATTACCCGGACCCGAAAAAACGCATGCTGATATCGTAACTTGAGCCCACTTCACTCCTGGGACCCGCAGCGGTAAAACCATTGTGAAACCACGGTTTGGAACTTTTGTGACTTTTTTTTCCAACAAATTTATATTCCCAGCAGTTTATTACCCAGAACCCCACATCGCCATTCGCAAGACCTCTTGGTTGGACCCCAGTTACAGCAGCAGAAATGAAAATCTTCTAGGGGCTTCTGCTGCATATGGGGCTTATTAAAAAAAACTGAAATTAGACAGTATTGGCGTGCGAATGTCTTGTACCACACTCCAATATTTAGTAATTCAATGTCCCGAAATAGATTCGAATCGATTCTGAAGTTTTTGCATTACGATAATGCACAGTGTCCACCCCAAAATGACCCATTTGATCGGCTTTTTAAAATTAGGCCCGTCCTTGACAACTTCAGCACCAAGTTTGCTGAAGTGTACACCCCAGAACAAAATATCTGTATAGATGAGTCCCTGGTACATTTCAAGGGGAGGGTAAGATTCCACCAGTACCTTCCCAGCAAGCGAACAAGGTATGGCATGAAAATGTATAAACTCTGTGAGAGTAGATCCAGGTACACCTATAAGTTTCGAGTTTATAAAGAGAAAGATTCCCGGATAGAACCCCCAGAATGCCACCCCCCCCCCCCCCCCCCCCCATCCTAGGAGTTAGTGAGAAGATTGTGTGAGACTTACTGCACCCACTGCTGGATAAGGGTTACCACCTTTATGTGGATAACTATTATACCAGCATAACCCTATTCATGTCCCTAACTTCCAGAGATACTGTGGCTTGTGTCACAGTACGCAAAAACCAGAGAGGCCTTACTAGATCCCTGGTAGGGCAACCACTTAGAAAGGGTGAAAGCAGGGCTCTCTGCAATGAGAAAATGCTGGTGGTTATGTACAAGGATAAGAGGGATGTCCTTGTATTGACCACCATTCACAGAAACGCCAGCTCCCCTGCCGCTGTACATGGTACCACTACCACTGTCCCCAAACCAGACTGTATTCTGGACTACAACAGGCACATGGGCGGGGGTTGATCTTTCAGATCAAGTTCTGAAGCCCTACAGTGCCACACGAAAGACAAAAGTTTGGTACAAAAAGCTGGCCGTACACATTGCACAGACGGCAATGTACAATGCGTACATAAAAGTCTAGCGGACACACAGGAACATTTCTTCACTTTCAAGAAGTAGTGATCAAGGCCCTAATTCTTCCAAACCAAGCAGAAGAGGGCCCCAGTACTTCTGTAAGTCACAGTGGCTGTATTGTACCAGGACAACATTTCCCAGCTGAAGTCCCCCAGACAGCAAGAAAGGGAAGGACCCAAAAAAGGGTGTTCAAAAAGGTGGTATTAGGAAGGACACCATTTACCACTGCGAAACCTGCCCTGAAAAACCTGGCCTATGCATAAAGGAGTGTTTTAAAATATGCCATACATCAATGGAGTATTAATTTAATTTCATCCTTTATGCTCCCTGTAATCTTTCCACTTTATATCTCTGATTTAGTCCACCTTGTTTGCATATCCACTTTCCAACAACCACTACATATTTTTTTTCTGTGAGACAACTGTGCCCTTTTCACCCCTTAAAATGTTCTTATGGGGGTCCGCTTTCCAAAAAGGGGTCACTTCTTGTTTTTTTTTTTACATTTCTGGGGACCTCAGGAATTTTATAAATGCGACATGGCAGCTAAAATCCATGTCTGTTTATTCAGGCCTACAAAAACAGTTTTTGCACTTTGCCTCTAGAGACCTGCTTTGCGCCTATACAGCAGGCTACAAGCACATATAGGATGTTTGCAAAAAGGGGAGAAAATGGAGAACATATATTGGGGTTAATTTTTTCCTTTAACCCCTTGTGAAAGTGAAAAATTGGGGTCTGCTTGTAAATTTTCATTTTTACAAATGTGTGCTTTGAAATCCTTTCTCTATTATTTCTGCCTTCTGTGAGACACCTGTTTGCTGTAAAGAACCCTTTCCACCACTTAAAATGTTCATACGGGGGTGCTATTTCCAAAATTGGGTCACTTCTTGGGGTTTTTCATTTCTGTGGACCTCAGGAAATTTATTTAATGCGACATGGCACCTAAAATCCAAGTCTGCCAATTCAGGCCTGTCAGCAAAATTCATATTTTGCCGTTTGCCTGCTGTGTGCCAATACAGCAGGCTACAAGCACATATGGGGTGTTTCCTGACTGGGGAGAAATTGGGGAACACAACCTGGGGTGCATTTTCTTATTTAACCCCTTGTGAAAAAATTGGGGGTCTGGTAATAATTTTTTTTTTTTCACAAATCTGTGCTTTGAAATGCTTTCTCAAGTATTTCTGTGTTCTGTGAGACACCTGTTTGCTGAAAAGTACCTTTTCTACCACTTAAAATGTTCGTACGGGAGTGCTTTTTTCCAAAATGGGGTCACTCAATGGGGTTTTTAATTTCTGGGGACCTCAGGAATTTATTTAATGCGACATGGCACCTAAAATCTATGTCGGCCAATTCAGGTCAGCAAAATCCATATTTAGCTGTTTGACTCTAGAGCCCTGCCATGCGTCTATAAATCATGTTTTGAGCAAATATGGGGTATTGGCGTATTCGGGGGGAAATTTGGAACAAAATGTGGGGTGCATTTTGTCCTGTTACCCCTTGTGAAAGTGAAAAATGTTGGTTTAAAACAACTTTTTCTGGAAAAAATAGTAATTTTTCATTTTCACAACCAAGCATTTCCTAATTCTGTGAAACACCTGATAGGTCAAAGTGCTCACTACACATATTTACATATTCCTTGAGGGGTGTAGTTTCCGGAATGGGGTCACTTTTTGGGGGTATCCACTCTAGGGGTACCTCACGGTGTATTCAATTGCAAGATGGCGCCCGTGAATTATTTCTGTGAAATCTGCCTTCCAGAAGCCATTTGGTGCTCTTTCCTTCTGACCCCTGTGGTACGCCCATATAGTAGTATACAAGCACATATGGGGTATTGCTGTAATCAGGAGAAAATGGGCAATAAATTAAGGGTAGCAATATCACTGAAACTTCAAAATATCTAGGAGGGGGATTGTATATGTATGTCACTGAAATAGTAAATTGCCCCTTAAAAAATAACCTTTAATTGTATTCTTAAAATCTCACATGAAACGAAAAAACAATAAATCCAGATATTCTATATATAAGGACTTAGTGTTTATAAGGTATAAGTTTATAAGGTATTAGTGTTGATCAAGCACCAAAGTGCTCGGGTGCTCTGGCCGAACACATCGGGATGCTAGGGTGCTCTACCGAGCACCCGAGGATAATGGAAGTCAATAAGAGAACCCGAGCATTAAACCAGGCACCCCCTGCTCTGAAGAGGGGAGGGTGCCTGGTTCATAGGAAAAGGTCAGAAATTGATGGAAACACCCTCGGAATGGTTCTGGAACAGCATGGGGAGGATGTCTCGATGCATCTTGGACTCCCAGGTCGCTGATGGGAACCATGTTGTCCGAGTAGTACGCCACTTTTACAGAATGACAATAATACACAAGACAATGAAAAATAAATCAATTTTAGAGGAGAAATTGTTAAGAAACATTCTTTCCTGTATATTTACTTCTATATAAAGTGCAAGTGATGCCAAAAATTACAAGGAAGAGGTACTCCGATACAACCTGTATATCACATAAAGGAGGGCCTCATTCACATTGTGGTACAATAGTTCAGGTAGTGGGACTCCTACACTCATAAAGCCTATGCACTAAGTGAAAGGGCTTCCAAAAATTACAAGGAACACTCCAAAACACCCTTTGTTACACATAAAGGAGGGCATCATACATACCCTTGAAAAATTATGATTGATGGCCTGCTGGTGACCCTCAAAAACATTTGGAGCAAGGGCCTGCTGATCTGACCATCTAAAACATTAGGGGGAATGGCCTGCTGCCGCATTGGTAACTCTAGATTACCTCTGGGCGATTGCACGTCCGCGTGATGGGGACGATTCATTCAGATGTCTGCCCTATTAACTTTCGAAGTTCTTTTCTGCGCCTACCATGGTGATCACAGGTAACGGGGAATCAGGGTTCCATGCCGGAGAGAGAGCCTGAGAAACGGCTACCACATCCAAGGGAGGTCAATGACTGAAATCTGATTGGCTGTTGTTGCCTTGCCACTTTTTTTCCTAATTGTGAACCACCCAGAGAGGGTGGGTCAAGTTATTAGAGCACAAGCGTCCAAGGAAGGCAGCAGGCACTCGGCAATTACCCACTCTCGACTCGGGGAGGTAGTGACGATAAATAACAAGAGGTCCTGTTATTGGAATGAGTACACTTTCCATTAACGAGGTTCTATTGGAGGGCAAGTCTGATGCCAGCAGCCGACTTGCTCCCGGCCTCCACAACGTTCACCCAATGTGCCATCATGGTGAGGATTGTGTTGACCAGACTCTTAGCTACTGAGACTGGACTTGTAGGTGAGGGCCTGCTGCCACTTTGTTGACTCTAGATAACTTCTAGGTGATCACACGTCCCCGTGACGGCGACGACCCATTTGGATGTCTGCCATATTAACTTTGGAGCAATTTTTCAAAAAGGACCTTCTGGTATAGTACCATTTTGCTTGTCGTCTCCATCAGAGGAATGAAGTTCTCTTTGTAGCGGGGGTTGAGAAGGGTGAACAACCAGTAATCCATGTTGTCTAAAATGCGTATAACGCCCGGGTAGTGGGAAAGGCAGCCTAACATGAAGTCAGCCATGTGTGCCAAAGTACCAACAGACAAGACTTCGCTGTCGTCATCAGAAGGTGAGCTGACCCTGTAAAAGATCGTAGGTGAGGGCCTGCAGGTGAACTGACCCTGTAAAACATTATATGCATGGGCCTACAGGTGAGCTGACCCTGTAAAAAATTATATGCGAGGGCCTGCAGGTGAGCTGACCCTGTAAAACATTATATGCTAGGGCGTGCTGGTGAGCTGACCCTGTAAAACATTATATGCGAGGGCCTTCAAGTGAGCTGACCCTCTAAAAACTTATATGCGAGGGCCTGTAGGTGAGCTGACCCTGTAAAAGATCGTAGGTGAGGGCCTGCAGTTGAACTGACCCTGTAAAACATTATATGCGAGGGCCTGCAGGGGAGCTGACCCTGTAAAAAATTATATGCAAGGGCATATATGCGAGGGCATTACATGCGACAAATAAGCATGTTGATATGATGGAAGAGGAGGATGAGAAAAAAATGATTTATCCATATATCCTTTTTTGTGGTGGAAGGGGACCATGGGAATACAGTGTATTGAGTACATTAAACAACACATTTAAAGTGCCTTTGTTCATCCGCTCTACTCTGCTGGAGTCGAGAAGTCAGGGGCAATCCAGGCTTGTTCATTTTTGTAAGAGTCAACCTGTCAGCATTTTCAGTTGACAGGCGGATACGCTTATCTGTTATAATGCCACCAGCAGCACTAAATACCCGCTCAGACAAAACGATGGTGGCAGGGCAGGCCAGCACCTCCAAGACATAGAGCGCCAGTTCGTGCCACGTGTCCAGTTTGGACACCCAGTAGTTGTATGGCACTGAGGGGTTACTGAGGACGCTGATACAGTCTGCTACGTACTCCTTCACCATCTTCCAAAACTTTTCCCTCCTTGTGACACTAGGCCATGCATCAGGGTGAGGGTTCTGGCGGGGTGTCATGAAACTGTCCCAGGCCTTGGGGAGTGTTGCCCTGCCTCTGTTGGAACTAGTGTGTGTTCCCCTTGTCTCCCCTCTTTGCTGCCAGAGTTGTCAGATGGAAATTTCTGGAGCGATTTTTTAACAAGGATCTTCTGGTATTGCACCATTTTGATCGTCCTCTCCACCAGCGGAATGAGAGATGAGAAGTTCTCTTTGTAGCGGGGGTCGAGAAGGGCGAACAACCAGTAATCCGTGTTGTCTAAAATACATATAACACGCGGGTCGCGGGAAAGGCAGCCTAACATGAAGTCAGCCATGTGTGCCAGAGTACCAACAGGCAAGACTTTTCTGTCGTCATCAGGAGGTACACTCTCAATCTCCTCATCCTCTTCCTCCTCTTCTGCCCACCCACACTAAACAGATGGAATTAAACTTCCATGGGTACTATCCTCTGTAGCGGAGGCAACCGTCTCCTGCTCCTCCTTCTCCTCTTCATCGTCCAATTCGCGCTGAGAAGACAGACGGAGGGTGGTCTTGCTATCACCCTGTGTAATGTCTTCTTCCTCCATTTCCACCTCTTCCATATGCAAAGCAACGTCCTTAAAGAGGACCTTTCACCAGAAGAAAGCCTCTAAACTGACTATACAGAAGTGTAGAGCGGCGCCCAGGGATCCCGGAGGCTATAACCGGAGAACGGAGCGGCGCCCGGGGATAACAGTAAGTGCAGCAGGATCCCTGGGCGCCGCTCTCCATGTCTGTATAGTCAGTTTAGAGGCTTTCTTCTGGTGAAAGGTCCTCTTTAATTGTGAGCAGCTAGCGTTTGAGTAGACACAGAAGTGGGATGGTTACGCTGATAATAGCGTTATCGCCGCTCACCATATGTGTCGATTCCTCAAAGTTTCTTAAAACTTCACAGAGGTCAGACATCCATGCCCACTCCTCACTTCTGATAAGCGGAAGCTTACTGGAAATAAGATGACCATGTAGCAGCTGGTATTCCACTACTGCCCTCTGCTGCTCACAAAACCTGGCCAACATGTGGAACGTGGAGTTCCAGTGCTTGCTCACATCGCACAACAGCCGGTGAGCTGGCAATTTCAAGCGCTGCTGCAGCGTTGACAGACTGGCTGAAGCTGTGGATGACTTGCGGAAATGTGTACACACGCAGCGCACCTTCACCAGTAGCTCAGGCAAATTGGGGTAGGTATTGAAAAACCGCTGAACCCCTACGTTTAAGACGTGGGCTAGGCATGGGATGTGTGTGAGTTTGCCGAGCTCCAAAGCCGCCACCAAGTTACGGCCATTATCATACACAACCATGCCTGGTTGGAGCTTGAGTGGCGAGAGCCACAGCTCATTCTGATCTCTTATCCCCTGCAACAGCTCTGTGGCGGCGTGCTGTTTGTCCCCTAAGCATATCAGCTTCAGCACAGCCTGTCGACGCTTCCCCACTGCAGTGCTACACTGCTTCCAGCTACCGGCTGATGGTTGACTGGTGCTGCACGTGGATAATTTGAAGGTAAAAGTGGAGGAGGCAGAGGAGGATAAGTTTGGGTTGGAGCCACTAATGTAGGTGCTGGCAGAAACCCTGATCGACATAGGGAGTGCAATCCTCAGCGTCGGTAGCACCTGTGCTATCCCAAGGTATGACTCTCTCCCGGCCTCCACTACGTTTACCCAGTGTGCCGTCAGGGAAATGTAGTGTCCCTGGCCAAATGCACTTGTCTATGTGTCCGTGATTAAGTGGACCTTTCCAGTAACTGCGTTGGTTAGGGCATGTGTGACATTTCGGGACACATGTTGGCGTAAGGCGGGCACGGCACACCTTGAAAAATAGTGGCGGCTGGGGACAAAGTACCGCGGGATGGCCCACGACATCAGGACGCATAAGGCCTCAGTGTCCACAAGCCTTAGGCTGGGTTCACACGAGCGCGTCCGGATTAGGTCCGGATGCGTCCCGGTGTGTTGCGGCAAACCCGCGTGAGTAGGCATGCAATTGCAGTCAGTTTTGACTGCGATTGCGTTCCGATGTTCAGTTTTTATCGCGCGGGTGCAATGTTTTTTGCACGCGCGTGATAAAAAACCGACTGTGGTACCCAGACCCGAACCCGGACTTCTTCACAGAAGTTCGGGCTTGGGATCGGTGTTCTGTAGATTGTATTATTTTCCCTTATAACATGGTTATAAGGGAAAATAATAGCATTCTGAATACAGAATGCATAGTAGGTGATCAATTGAGGGTTAAAAAAAATAAAAAAATTAACTCACCTCCTCCGCGTAGTTCCCGGTCTCTTCTTTACTTCTTTAATGATGAGCTGTCGGCTAAAGGACCTTTGGTGATGTCAGATCACATGCTCCAATCACATGGTACATCACCACGGTGATGGACCATGTGATTGGAGCATGTGATCTGATGTCACCAAAGGTCCTTTAGCCGACAGCTCATCAGAAGAGACCGGGAACTACGCGATCAAGAGGAGAAGGTGAGTTAATTTGTTTATTTTTTTTTAACCCCTCCAGCGCTATTTTACTAAGCATTCTGTATTCAGAATGCTATTATTTTCCCTTATAACCATGTTATAAGGGAAAATAATACAGTGAATAGACTGTCACCTAGCAACCGTGCGTGAAAATCGCACCACATCCGCACTTGCTTGCGGATGCTTGCGATTTTCACGCAACCCCATTCACTTCAATGGGGCCTGCGTTGCGTGAAAAACGCAGAATATAGAGCATGCTGCGATTTTCACGCAATGCCCAAGTGATGCGTGAAAATCATAGCTCATCTGAACAGCCCCATTGAAATGAATGGGTCCGGATTCAGTGCGGGTGCAATGCGTTCACCTCGCGCATTGCACCCGCGCGGAAATCTCGCCCGTGTGAACGCAGCCTTAATGGCAACATTTCCAGGGCCAGTAATTTTGAAAGGTGCGCATTTAGTGCGATGGCCTGTGGGTGGGTGGCTGGGTATTTGCATTTGCGTTCAAATGCCTGGGGTAAGGACATTTGGAATCTGTGTTGGGACAGTGAAGTGAATGGGGTCGCTTATGGTGCTTGGGAAGGTCCAGGTGCAGGGTGGGACACATCCGCGCCTGCGCCTTCGACAGGCAATTGGCCAGTGCATACCACAGGGGAAGAGGAGGCAATGGTGTGACCCGCAGACACAGATTGTGGACCCAGGCATTTGTCCCACTTATTACGGTGCTTATTGCGGATCTTTCTGGTGGTGGTGAGGTTGCTAGTGTTCACGTCCTGGCTCATTTTGGGGTGGCACAGGTTGCACACTACTATTCTTTTGTCGTCCGCACTTTCCTCAAAAAAGCGGCAAACTGCTGAACACCTACCCCTTGGCAAGGGAGATTTGTGCAAGGGGGTGCTCCGTGGAACAGTTGTGGGCCTTTGTGGTGTGGACCGCCTTCTCCCTTTTGCCACCCCACTGCCACTTACAGCCTGTTGCGGTGCTGCAGATCTCTCCCCCTCTGTACTGCTGTCCTCGCTCGGCTTTCCACCTTGCCAGGTTGGGTCAGTGACCTCATCGTCCACCACCTCCTCTTCTACTTCCTCACTCTGATCATCCTCTTGATTTCTTCACCTAACCACAACCTCAGTGATTGACAACTGTGTCTCATCCTCTTCATCAACCTCTTGAGACAGTAATTGCGGTTGACTCATTGGCAACTGTGTCTCATCATCATCCACCTCATTAAACACTAATTGCCATTCCCTACCGTCATGTTCTTGTGACTGTGGATGCTCAAGAGGTTGGGAATCAGGGCACAAGATCTTATGTCCCTCTTCAAGTGTGCTTGGCGAGAGGGCCAAATCAAGTAATGGCGATGAAAAGAGCTATTCGGAATATCCGAGTGTGGGATCACTTGTTTGGACAGACTCTCCATGGTGGGAGGAAGGAGGATCAGGGTGAGGATTCTGTTGACAGACTGAGAGTGGACTTGGTGGAAAACAGGGTGGTGCTTAACAGGATGGTGCTTATCTGCTGCAATCCAACCGACCACCTGGTCGCACTGGTGTGACTTCAAGAGTTTTGTCCTGCGATGCCCTGCAAACTGGCACATGAAGCTAGGTATATTGTATGATTGTTTTTCTTGTGCTCTGGCAGCAGGCACAGTTTAAACGTGCCCAGGGCCACGGCCTCTGCGCAAACCATCAGCATCATGGCCACTTCCCCGTCCCTTAATGCTCCCCTTCTTCATATTAAATGTTATATGCACGCTTGACACACAAGATGTGGTGTGGCTATCACATTTCAGAGCTTGCACAGTATATGGAAAAAGTACGCAAATGTATGGAAAAAGGAAAATAGATTTTACTTATATTTTCTCTATCTCTGGCCCTGACACACAGAAGGTATTGCAGAGATGTCACACGCCACTGCAGACACCCTTCTATAGGAAAAGTACAAAAAAGTATGGAAAAAATATACTAGTTTTCACTTATATTTTTTCTATCTCTGGCCCTGACACACACAAGGTATTGTACAGATGTCACAAATCACTGCAGACACCCCTCTATAGGTAAAGTACGTAAAAGTATGGAAAAAATATACTAGTTTTCACTTATATTTTTTCTGTCTCTAGCCCTGACACACAGAAGGTATTTGTCACTACCAGAGCTTTGGGACGTTCTCACAGCTCTGTTTCTCCACCCCTGTGATGATGTCACTACTAGAGCTGGGAGGAGTTCTCACTACTCTGTTTACTTTTGGTTTCTTTCACCACAGCTGTTTTTCATGTGTTTGATTTCCCTCTCTTTATATACCCCCTCCTCCTATGATAGGATGTGGATTATAGTTCTCACTTCAGTTGTAGCTCTTGCTTTAGTTTCTTCACTTGTAGCTATCAGTTCACTGGACCTGTGTTCTGCTGCAGCTAGCACTCCGGATATTGCCAGCCTGTCCTTGGATCCGTCTTCTCTGCGGCTGCAACACCTCCAGCTAAGTGTGCAGACATTGTTGTGTTCCTGTTTCTTTTCTGACTGGATCTGAGGTGGCCACGGTTCCCTCCATATACTGAGTAGGGCACTGGTGGCCGTGCCCCTTCCACTATTGTAGGGGTTACAGGGGTCATTAGTCTCAGGCACGTGGGCATGCCTCGTTCCGCCATTTGGATCCAGGCATGTGCTTTAGCAGAATAGGGAGAGCGTTGAGGGTCGGACAGGGGTCACCCTTTATCCTCCCTAGTTCTGGGTCCAGTCAGTAGCTCTGTACTGTGTATTTCTATTGTTGCTCACACACATCCGTGACATTATAATCCACCAAAACCGTCCTTTTTTGACATGGATCCGCTTTCTGACCTGGTTGACCGCATGCAGGGTCTTTCTTTGGATGTAGCGGATCTCCGTCAATCTATGACCCAGCTTCAAGCATTGGGCCCTGCTCCGGCTCATGGAGTCTGTTGCGAGCCAAAGGTCTCACTTCCGGAGACGTTCTCCGGGGGCAGTGAGAATTTTGTTCGTTTCAGAGAGGCATGCAAACTCCATTTTTGCTTGTGTCCTCACTCTTCTGGTAATCAAGAGCAGAGGGTGAGGATTGTCATCTCCCTGCTCAGGGGTAATGCTCAGACTTGGGCTTTTTCGTTGCCATCAGGGGATCCCTCCCTTCGATCCGTGGAGGGATTTTTTGTGGCCCTGGTGCAGATTTATGATGACCCAGATCGTGTTGCTCTGGCCGAATCTAACCTACGTGTTTTATGCCAGAACAAACGGTCTGCGGAGCTTTATTGTTCTGAATTTCGGAGATGGGCAGCTGATTCGGGTTGGAATGATGCTGCACTCCGGAGTCAGTTCTGTCATGGTCTCTCGGAGAGATTAAAAGATGCGTTTGCTTTCCATGAGAGACCAACGTCCTTAGAGTCTGCCATGTCATTGGCGGTACGCCTTGACAGGCGTCTAAGAGAAAGAAACGAGACCTCTCTGTCCAGCCATTGTCAGTCTAGGGGCAGTGGTGCGGACTCATTCAGTGTGCAGGGGCCTCATCCTGTCTCGCTCCCCTCTGAGGAGGAGCCCATGCAGCTAGCTCGACTTGCCCCTGATAAAAGAGGATTTAGTCCTCAGAGTATGGTCTGTTTTTGTTGTGGGGGCATAGGTCATTTGGCAAATGTTTGTCCGTCTAGGAGATTCTTGAACCGTACTAAGAGCGATAATAAGAGAAAAATCTCAAAAGGTAAATCATCAAGTTCTGCTACTTTGGGCAAAGTTGATGTAGGATTTGATGCTTTTCCTCTGACCTGCAGTTCCCGTTTTCTCCTGTCTGCCAGGGTGGCGCTAGAGAGCAAAGTCATTTCTTGTGAGATTTTTGTCGATAGTGGAGCGGCCGTCAATCTTATCGACACTCAATTTGTAGCCATGCATGGTTTTCAGGTTTGCACATTAGATAAAGATATACCTGTTTTTGCTATTGACTCTGCTCCACTCTCACAGAGATCTCTGAAGGGCATTGTTCACAATATCCGGCTAGCTGTAGGTGACACTCATGTGGAGGATATATCTTGTTTTGTCCTTAACGGATTGCCGTCTCCTCTAGTTTTGGGGTTACCCTGGCTCACTAGACATAACCCCACTATTGATTGGCAAGGAAGGCAAATAAATGAGTGGAGTGATTTTTGTAGAGAGAATTGTCTCATAGCGACTTTTGCAGAGGTGTCTACTAAAACGCTGCCATCATTTCTCTCTGATTTCTCGGACGTGTTTTCCGAGAGCGGTGTTCAGGAGCTACCTCCTCACCGGGAGTTTGACTGTCCCATTAACCTCATTCCCGGCGCCAAGCTGCCAAAAGCACGCCTCTACAATCTTTCACAACCGGAAAGAATCGCTATGCGAACTTACATCTCCGAGAGTATCGAAAAGGGGCATATTCGTCCCTCAAAGTCACCTGTGGCCGCGGGTTTTTTTTTTTGTTAAAAAGAAAGATGGCTCTCTGAGACCTTGCCTAGATTTCAGGGAGCTGAACCGTATCACGATTCGCGATCCCTATCCCCTTCCTCTGATCCCGGACCTCTTCAATCAAATTGTTGGGGCCAAGGTGTTTTCCAAATTGGATTTGAGAGGCGCGTACAACCTGGTCAGGGTCAGAGAGGGGGATGAATGGAAAACGGCCTTTAATACCCCTGACGGGCATTTCGAGAATCTCGTTATGCCTTTCGGCCTGATGAATGCTCCGGCCGTCTTTCAGCATTTTGTTAATAGTATTTTCTATCATTTAATGGGGAAATTTGTATTGGTGTATCTTGATGATATTTTGATTTTTTCCCCTGATGTTCAGACCCATCAGGATCATCTTTTTCAGGTTCTGCAGATTCTGCGGGAAAATAAATTGTACGCCAAGCTGGAGAAATGTCTTTTTATGGTATCGGAGATTCAATTTCTGGGTTTTCTCCTCTCTGCTTCTGGTTTTCGCATGGATCCCGAGAAGGTCCGTGCTGTACTTGAGTGGGAGCTTCCTGAGAATCAGAAGGCATTGATGCGCTTTCTGGGTTTTGCGAACTATTACAGAAAGTTCATTTTGAATTATTCCTCTGTTGTCAAACCCCTCACTGACATGACAAAAAAGGGGGCGGATTTTTCCTCTTGGTCGGAGGAGGCGCTTACAGCCTTTTCTAAGATTAAAGAGAATTTTGCGTCTGCTCCCGTCTTGGTGCATCCCGATGTTTCCTTACCTTTTATTGTTGAGGTGGATGCTTCCGAGGTGGGTGTGGGTGCGGTTTTGTCCCAGGGCCCTTCCCCTGCCAAGTGGCGACCCTGTGCCTTTTTCTCTAAAAAACTCTCCCCGGCAGAGAGAAACTATGATGTGGGAGATAGGGAGTTGTTGGCCATCAAGTTGGCTTTCGAGGAATGGCGCCATTGGTTGGAGGGGGCCAGGCACCCTATCACCGTTTTTACCGACCATAAGAATCTGGCATACTTGGAGTCGGCCAGGCGTATGAATCCGAGACAGGCCAGATGGTCTCTGTTCTTCTCCAGATTCAATTTTGTTGTTACATTCCGACCTGGGATAAAAAATGTGAAGGCTGATGCTCTCTCTCGCTGTTTTCCGGGAGGAGGAAACTCCGAGGACCCGGGTCCCATTTTGGCGGAGGGGGTAGTTGTTTCTGCTCTATATTCCGATTTGGAGGCCGAGGTCCAGGCTGCCCAGACTGAGACACCTGCCCGTTGTCCTTCTGGGAAGTTGTTCGTGCCTCCTGAGCTACGTCACAAACTCTTTAAGGAGCATCATGATACGGTTCTTGCTGGTCACCCCGGGAGTAGAGCCACGGTAGATCTCATTGCTCGGAGATTTTGGTGGCCGGCTCTTCGTAAGTCGGTGGAGGATTTTGTGGCTGCTTGTGAGACGTGCGCTCGCGCTAAGGTCCCTCGTTCACGGCCTTCAGGTTCCCTTCTCCCGTTACCCATTCCTTCCCGTCCTTGGACACACCTGTCCATGGACTTTATCACGGATCTTCCTCGTTCCTCGGGGAAGTCGGTGATCCTGGGGGTGGTGGACCGTTTTAGAAAGATGGCTCATTTCGTACCTTTCCCTGGTTTACCCAATGCTAAAACGTTGGCGCAAGCTTTTGTCGACCATATTGTTAAATTGCACGGCATTCCCTCTGATATTGTTTCCGATAGAGGCACGCAGTTTGTGTCCAGGTTCTGGAAGGCTTTCTGTTCTCGCCTGGGGGTTCGGCTGTCCTTCTCTTCTGCTTTTCATCCGCAGTCGAATGGTCAGACTGAGCGCCTCAATCAGAATCTGGAGACATATTTGCGCTGTTTTGTGGCAGAGAACCAGGAGGATTGGTGTTCATTTCTCCCTCTTACTGAGTTTGCTCTGAACAACCGTCGTCAGGAATCTTCTGATAAGTCACCATTCTTTGGTGCATATGGGTTCCATCCGCAGTTTGGGACATTCTCGGGAGGGGCTCTTTCTGGTTTACCTGAGGAGGAGAGATTTTCCTCGTCTTTGTCTACCATTTGGCAAAAGATTCAGAGTAATCTTAAAAAGATGAGTGAGAGGTATAGGCGTGTGGCTGATAAGAGACGTGTGCCTGGTCCGGACCTGAATGTGGGTGATCTGGTGTGGTTGTCTACTAGAAACATTAAGTTGAAGGTTCCCTCCTGGAAATTGGGTCCCAAGTTTATTGGGCCTTATAAAATCTTGTCAGTCATCAATCCTGTTGCCTTCCGTCTTGATCTTCCACGGGTTTGGAAGATACATAATGTATTTCACAGATCTCTCTTAAAACCATATGTCCAGCCCACGGTACCCTCCTCTTTGCCTCCTCCTCCGATTTTGGTTGATGGCAATCTGGAGTTTGAGGTTTCCAGAATTGTGGACTCTCGCATGGTCCGCGGTTCTCTTCAGTACCTCGTTCATTGGAAGGGTTATGGTCCTGAGGAGAGGATGTGGGTTCCGGTGTCGGACATTAAAGCCACTCGCCTCATCAGGGCATTTCATAGGGCTCATCCTGAGAAGGTGGGTCCTGGGTGTCCGGAGTCCACCCGTAGAGGGGGGGGTACTGTCACTACCAGAGCTTTGGGACGTTCTCACAGCTCTGTTTCTCCACCCCTGTGATGATGTCACTACTAGAGCTGGGAGGAGTTCTCACTACTCTGTTTACTTTTGGTTTCTTTCACCACAGCTGTTTTTCATGTGTTTGATTTCCCTCTCTTTATATACCCCCTCCTCCTATGATAGGATGTGGATTATAGTTCTCACTTCAGTTGTAGCTCTTGCTTTAGTTTCTTCACTTGTAGCTATCAGTTCACTGGACCTGTGTTCTGCTGCAGCTAGCACTCCGGATATTGCCAGCCTGTCCTTGGATCCGTCTTCTCTGCGGCTGCAACACCTCCAGCTAAGTGTGCAGACATTGTTGTGTTCCTGTTTCTTTTCTGACTGGATCTGAGGTGGCCACGGTTCCCTCCATATACTGAGTAGGGCACTGGTGGCCGTGCCCCTTCCACTATTGTAGGGGTTACAGGGGTCATTAGTCTCAGGCACGTGGGCATGCCTCGTTCCGCCATTTGGATCCAGGCATGTGCTTTAGCAGAATAGGGAGAGCGTTGAGGGTCGGACAGGGGTCACCCTTTATCCTCCCTAGTTCTGGGTCCAGTCAGTAGCTCTGTACTGTGTATTTCTATTGTTGCTCACACACATCCGTGACATTATTGCACAGATGTCACAAATCACTGCAGACACCCTTCTATAGGTAAAGTATTTAAAAGTATGGAAAAAATCTACTAGTTTTCACTTATATTTTTTCTATCTCTGGCCCTGACACACACAAGGTATTGCACAGATGTCACAAGTCACAGCAGACACCCTCTATAAAAAAAAGTATGGAAAAGTATGGAAAAAAAAAATTGATGGCTATATTATATTGCTGCCACCACACACAATAGTCCTTAAAAGGACTTTTGGGTCTTTGAAACGTTTTTCAACCAAATAGATTGCGATCACACTATCTGCCCCTTCCTAAGCGCAGCTCTCCTTGACTAATAATGAGCTGAACACGCGCCATTGGGCGCTATATAGCACCCGATCACGCGTTCTGGCCAGCCAATTACTGTAATGCCAGTAACCAACAAGGCTACGGCATGACAGTTATGGCAGTACTCACCTGCACGTTTATTGGCTGCATAGCAGCCAAGAATTGTGCGGGGAGGAAACTCGAACACAGCAGTTCGGCTGAGCATGCTCGTTCAACACTAGTGGGTAGTAATACCTTTTCCACATTAGTGGTTATTCACGATACAGTTGACCTCCATGAGGAGGGTCCAAGACGATCTGCTATTCTCTCCTGAAGATAAGCAAATGTAGATAGATATTGTGCTGTTACTTTATGCTTTCTTGTCCATCCAGGAGAGAAGGAGTAAAACGGAGTAAAAATAACAATTAGGCTCTTAGGCAGTTGAGGAACTGTCCCTGATGATCTACACTTTCTCTGCCTAAAAGCAGAGTGATCGCTCCAAAAGGGACGGCCCCAGTTATTGGTGGCTGTGCCCTGTTATGCTGGTCCCTTCCTAATATTGCCCCAAATACAAATGCCTCAGTGCAAAATATATATACACTGCCTGTCCAAAAAAAAAGTCGCCATAAAAAAAAAAAAGGTCACACACTCTAATATTTCGTTGGCCTGCCTTTAGCTTTGATTACTGCACGCATTCGCTGTGGCATTGTTTCGATAAGCTTCTGCAATGTCACAAGATTTATTTCCATCCAGTGTTGCATTAATCTTTCATTGATGATGGTAGAGTCTGACTGCTGTGCAAAGCCTTCTCCAGCACATCCCAAAGATTCTCAATGGGGTTCAGGTCTGGACCCTGTGGTGGCCAATCCATGTATGAAAATGATGTCTCATGCTCCCTGAACCACTCTTTCACATTTTGAGCCCGATGAATGCTGGCATTTTCATCTTGGAATATGCCCGTGCAATCAGGGAAGAAAAAATCCATTGATGGAATAACCTAGCCATTCAGTATGTTCAGGTAGTCAGCTGACCTTATTCTTGCAGCACATACTGTTGCTGAACCTAGACCTGACCAACTGCAGCAACCCCAGATCATAGCACTGCCCCCACAGGCTTGTACAGTAGGCACTAGGCATGATGGGTGCATCACTTCATCTGCCTCTCTTCTTACCCTGATGCGCCCAGCACTCTGGAACAGGGTAAATCTGGACTCATCAGACCACATGACCTTCTTCCATTGCTCCAGAGTCCAATCTTTATGCTCTCTAGCACATTGAAGCCTATTTTTCTGCTTTGCCTCACTGATTACTGGTTTTCTTACGGCTACACAGCTGTTCAGTCCAAATCCCTTGAGTTCCCTTCGCATTGTGTGTATGGAAATGCTCTTACTTTCACTATTAAACATAGCCCTGAGTTCTACTGTTGTTTTTCTTCAATTTGATTTCACCAAACGTTTAAGTGATTGCCAATCACGATCATTAAGGATTTTTTTCCCGCCACATTTCTTCCTCGAATACAATGGGTCCCCACTATCCTTCCAGTTTTTAATAATGCGTTGGACAGTTCTTAACCCAATTTTAGTAGTTTCTGCAATCTCCTTAGATGTTTTCTCTTCTTGATGCATGCCAATTATTTGACCCTTCTCAAACAGACTAGCATTTTTTACACGACCACGGGATATGTCTTTCAACATGGTTATTTAACCTCTTTAGGACACATGACGTACCGGTACGGCATGTTGTCCCGGTACTTATGGACACATGACATACTGGTTACGTCATGTGTATTTCCAATCACCACCGCCCGGTGGGCGGTGATCGGAGCAAGGTGGCTGCTCAAATCGTAGAGCAGGCACCTTGGCTAAATGCGTGGGGGGTCCTGTGACCCCCCCGTGTTGGTGATCGCCGCAAACCACAGGTCAATTCAGACCTGTGGTTTGCGGCTTTTTATGGTGCGGCGGGCGGTGATGCCATCGGGTCCCCATGGGGCTGTAGGGTATAGAAGGCAGCGCAATGCCTTCCTGAGGCATTGGCGCTGCCTTCCTGTGATGAGCCTGTGAGATCCAGCCCCCTGGATCTCACAGGCCGGAACCTGTATGAGTAATACACACAGTATTACTCATACAGCCAATGCATTCCAATACAGAAGTATTGGAATGCATTGTAAAGGATTAGACCCCCAAAAGTTGAAGTCCCAAAGTGGGACAAAAAATAAAGTGAAAAAAATAAAGTTTAAAAAATAAAGTTTTCCCCCCAAAAATTTAAAACTTTCAAGTAAAAATAAACAGAAACGTCATTTTCCCCAAATAAAGTAAAAAAAAAAAGGTAAAAAATAGGGGTAGGGGAGTAGACATATTAGGTATCGCCGCGTCCGTATGGACCGGCTCTATAAACATATCACATGACCTAACCCCTCAGATGAACACAGTAAAAAATAAAAAATTAAATCTGTGCTAAATAAACCATTTTTTGTCACCTTACATCACAAAAAGTGTAATAGCAAGCGATAAAAAAGTCATATGCACCCCAAAATAGAGCAAATCAAACTGTCATCTCATCCCGCAAAAAATGAGATGTGATAATCGCCCAAAAACTGAAAAAACTATGGCTCTCAGAATAAGGAGACACTAAAACATGATTTTTTTTTTGTTTCAAAAATGATATTATTGTGTAAAACTTACATAAATAAAAAAAAGTATACATATTAGGTATCTCCGCGTCCGTATAGACCAGCTCTATAAAAATATCACATGACCTAACCCCTCAGATGAACATCGTAAAAAATAAAAAATAAAAACTGTGCTAAATAAACAATTTTTTGTCACCTTACATGACAAAAAGTGTAATAGCAAGTGATCAAAAAGTCATATGCACCCCAAAATAGTGCCAATCAAACAGTCATCTCATCCCGCAAAAATCATACCCTACCCAAAATAATCGCCCAAAAACTGAAAAAACTATGGCTCTCAGACAATGGAAACACTAAAACATTATTTTTTTTGTTTCAAAAATGAAATCATTGTGTAAAACTGACATAAATAAAAAAATGCATACATATTAGGCATCGCCGCATCCGTAATAACTTGCTCTATAAAAATATCACATGACCTAACCCCTCAGATGAATGCCGTAAAAAAAGAAAAATAAAAACAAATATTTGGCACCTTACATCACAAAAAGTGTAATAGCAAGCGATCAAAAAGTCACACGCAACCAAAAATAGTGCCAGTCAAACCATCATCTCATGCCACAAAAATCCTACTCTACCTAAGATATTCGCCAAAAAACTGAAAAAACTATGGCTCTCAGAATATGGAGACACTAAAACATGATTTTTTTTTTTGTTTCAAAAATGATATTATTGTGTAAAACTTACATAAATAAAGAAAGTATACATATTAGGTAGAAGCAACTCATTGCACCAGTTGGGGTTAATTAACTTATTACCAACTGAAAGATAATCGCCCATGCAGTAATTATCCAATAGGAGGCTCATAACTATTTGATTAGTTAAATTCAGGTGGCGACTTTTTTTTTGGACAGGCAGTGTATATTGCGTATCGATACCAGACAGTCCTGTGTAGGGAATCCAGATCTCACTCACAGCGAAGGTAAATGTTAAAAAGAGGTATCGAAAAAAAAAAACAGTTCCAAGTTAAATATAAATTGTTATATTATGGTCCCAATGTTGAAAAAGATACTAGTCCTAAGTTAAAAATATATATAATGGTCCATTTAATAATTTTTTAACTTAGGACTAGTATCTTTTTCAACATTGGGGCCATAATTTAACAATTTATATTTAACTTGGGACTGGTATCTTTTTTTAGTACCTCTTTTCAACATTTACCTCCGCTGTAACCGAGATCTGGATTCCCTACACAGGACTGTCTGGCATCGATACACAATATATATATTTTTTGCACTGAGGCAGTGTTTTTGAATTTGGGGCATAACAGGGCACAGCCACCAATAAGTGCGGCCGCCCCTTTTAGGGACAGTTCCCCAACTGCCTAAGAGCTGGACTGTTATTTTTACTCCGTTTTACTCCATCTATCCTGGATAAACAAGAAAGCATAAACTAACAGCACAACATTTATCTACATTTGTTTATCTTCAGGAGAGAATAACAGATCGTCTTGGATCCTACTCATGGAGGTCAATTGTATTGTGAGTAACCACTAATGTGGAAAAAGTATTAATACCTACCTTTGTTGGATTAGTCCTAAGTCCTTATATATAGAATATCTGGATTTATTGGTTGTTCGTTTCATGTGGGATTTTAAGAATACAATTAAAGGTTATTTTTTAAGGGACAATTTACTATTTCAGTGACATACAATAAATTAGGAGGTACATTTTCTCAAGTTCCCCCTTGTAAAAGTAAAACATTTGGGCCTAAAATCCATTTTCAGAAAAACATTAAAATTTTTCACTTTCACAGCCATTTCCATGAATCAGCTTTGAGGACAAAGTTCTCACTACACATTTTTAAATATTCCTTGAGGGGTGTAGTTTCCAGAATGGGGTCACTTTTTGGGAGTTCCCACTCTAGGGGTACCTCAGGGTGTATTCATATGCGACATAGCTCCCAAAAGCCAATACTGCAAAATCTGTCCTCCAAAAGTCCTATAGCGCTACTCCCCTTTTGAACCCTGTCATGCACCCATACATCATTTTTTTTTAGCACATATGGGGTGTTGGCATATTCGGGGGGAAATGGGTAACAAAATGTGGTGTGCATTTTGTCCTGCTACCCCTTGTGAAAGTAAAAAATGTGGATGTAAAGCAACTTTATCTGGAAAGAAAATTGCAATTAAGAATTTTCATGGCCAAGCGTTTCCTAATTCTGTAAATCGCCCAATGGTTCAAAGTGCTCACTACACACCTTTAAAATATTCCTTGTGTGGTGTAGTTTCCGGAATGGGGTCACTTTTTGGGGGTTTATACTCTAGGGGTACCTCAGGGTGTGTTCAATTGCAAGATGGGGCCTATGGATTATTCTGGTGAAATCTGCCTTCCAAAAGCCATTTGGTGCTTGTTCCTTGTTACCCTTGTGGTACGCTCATATAGCACTATACAAGCACACATTGGGTATTGCTGTAATCAGGAGAAAATGGGCAATAAATTATGGGGTACATTTTCTCCAGTTCCCCCTTGTGAAAGTGAAAAATTCGGGCCTAAAATCCATTTTTCTGGAAAAAATTATAATTTTTCATTTTCACAGCCAGTTCCATGAATCACCTTTGAAGACAAAGTTCTCACTACACATCTTGAAATATTCCTTGAACGGTATAGTTTCCAGAATGGGGTCACTTTTGGGGGGTTTCCACTCTAGGGGTACCTCAGGGTGTTTTCATATGCAACATAGCTCCCAAAAACCAATCCTGCAAAAAAAGCGCATATGGAGTGTTGTCGTATTCGGGGGGAACTGGGGAACAAAATGTGGCATGCATTTTGTCCTCTTACCCCTTGTGAAAGTTAAAAATGTTGGTGTAAAGCAACTTTTTCTGGAAAAAAATCAAATTTTTAATTTTCATAGCCAAGCGTTTCCTAATTCTGTGAAATGCCCAATGAGTCAAAGTGCTCACTACACACCTTGAAATATTCCTTGAGGGGTGTAGTTTTAAGAATGGGGTAACTTTTTGGGGGTTTCCACTGTAGGGCCACTTCAGGGTGTTTTCATATACGGCATAGCTCTCAATTACCATTCCAGCTAAATCCGCTCTCCAAAAGCCATATGTTGCTCCTTCCACTCTGTGCGCCTGTACATCAGTTTTTGAGCACACATAGGGTGTTTCTGTAAACTTCAGATTCAGGGTAATATATATTGAGTTTTGTTTGGCTGTTAACCCTTGATGTGTTGCAGAAAAAATTTATTACAATTTAAAATCTGATAAAAAAATGTGAAATTTAGAAATTTAATTTCCATTTTCCTTTAATTCTCGTGGGGCACCTAAAAGGATAAAAAAAAGTTTGTAAAATCAGTTTTGATTAGCTTGAGGGGTGTAGTTTCTAAAATGGAGTGATTTAGGAGTGGTTTCTAATATGTAAGCCTCAGAAAGTGACTTCATAACTGAACTGGTCCTGAAAAAATTGGGTTTTGGAAATGTTCTTAAAAATTTTAAGATTTGCTTCTAAACTTCTAAGCCTTCTAACGTCCCAAAGAAGTAAAATGTAATTTTCTAAATGATCCAAACATGAAGTAGACAGGGGGGAATGTAAAGTAATTACTTTTTTTGGAGGTATTACTATCTATTATAAAAGTAGAGAAATAAAAATTTGGAAATTTGCTAATTTTTCCACATTTTTGGTACAATTTGTATTTTTTTTATAAATAAAAATAAAAATTTTGACTCCTTTTTACCACTGTCATGAAGTACAATATGTGATGAGAAAAGAATCTCAGAATGGCCTCTATAAGTAAAAGTGTTTTAAGGTTATTACCACATAAAGTGACACATGTCAGATTTGCAAAAAATGGCCTGGGCAGGAAGGTGAAAACTGGCCCGGGGTTGAAAGGATTAAACATGCAAACTGACCCCTAAATAAATGTTTAAAAAACAGACTCCTTATTTTGTGTTGGTTGTTTTGATATACAGGGTGGGCCATTTATATGGATACACCTTAATAAAATGGGAATGGTTGGTGATATTAACTTCCTGTTTGTGGCACATTAGTATATGTGAGGGGGGAAACTTTTCAAGATGGGTGGTGACCATGGCAGCCATTTTGAAGTTGGCCATTTTGAATCCAACTTTAGTTTTTTCAATAGGAAGAGGGTCATGTGACACATCAAACTTATTGGGAATTTCACAAGAAAAACAATGGTGTGCTTGGTTTTAACGTAACTTTATTCTTTCATGAGTTATTTACAAGTTTCTCTTTGTTTACAGCCATTGACGTCGCCGAGGTTAACACGTGAGAAGCGGATTGAAATTGTGTTGATGTCTGGTGAACGCAGTAACCGGGTCATTGCAGCAGATTTCAATGCAAGACACCCTACGAGACCACCCATCTCCCATGCTACAGTTAGCAAACTGCTTGCTAAGTTTCGTGAAACTGGTTCAGTGTTGGATTTGCCAAAATGTGGACGCATGAAATCTGTCTCTAATGAAGAAACATCAGTGGCTGTCCTAGCTTCATTCAGCAAGAGCCCACAGCGTAGCACTCGCCGCATGTCACTGGAGAGTGGCATTAGTCGAACATCCCTTCGGCGGATATTAGCTACTCACAAATGGCACCCTTACAAACTCCAGATACTGCAGCATCTCAACGAGGATGACCCAGATCGGCGCACTGAATTTGCAGAATGGGCAAAACAAAAATTGGAACAGGACCCTCAGTTTACGCAGAATATTTTGTTCAGTGATGAGGCAAACTTTTATGTGAATGGTGAAGTTAACAAACAAAACCACTAACCCACATTGGAAAGAACCCTCCAAGACTGTTGGAACAAAAAAATTGATGGTATGGTGTGGTATATGGGATACAAAGATAGTGGGGCCATTCTTCATCAATGGAAACCTCAAGGCCACTGGATATGCGAAATTGCTACATGATGATGTGTTTCCCTCTTTATGCACTGAAGCTGGCACGTTCCCTGAGTTTTTCCAGCAAGATGGTGCACCACCACATTATGGGTGTCAGGTCCGAGCATTCCTAGATGAACAGTTTCCAGGAAAGTGGATTGGTCGTCGTGGGCCAGTTGAATGGCCCCCAAGGTCTCCCGATCTGACCCCCTTAGACTTTTATCTTTGGGGTCATCTGAAGGCAATTGTCTATGCTGTGAAGATACGAGATGTGCAGCACCTGAAACTACAGATACTGGAAGCCTGTGCTAGTATTTCTCCTGCGGTGTTGCTATCAGTGTGTGAAGAGTGGGAGAAGAGGGTTGCATTGACAATCCAACACAATGGGCAGCACATTGAACACATTTTATAAGTGGTCAGAAACTTGTAAATAACTCATGAAAGAATAAAGTTACGTTAAAACCAAGCACACCATTGTTTTTCTTGTGAAATTCCCAATAAGTTTGATGTGTCACATGACCCTCTTCCTATTGAAAAAACAAAAGTTGGTTTTAAAATGGCCGACTTCAAAATGGCCGCTATGGTCACCACCCATCTTGAAAAGTTTCCCCCCTCACATATACTAATGTGCAACAAACAGGAAGTTAATATCACCAACCATTCCCATTTTATTAAGGAGTATCCATATAAATGGCCCACCCTGTATAATATGCATTGTTTCACATGAACAGGGCCACTATGGTATTGCTATTGGTTGGCATGGGCATACCTTGGTACTCTGACTATTTGCATCCAAAGGAGCCCCAGTTACAGGGGAAAACAGCTTCCTGTATGGGCATTATACACAAGCATAGAGAATCAGGGTCTGCCTAGACCTAGCAGCTCTGCTTTGCACCTGGCAATCACGTGATCGCTAGGTCCAATAAAGAAAGCTGCAGGCCTGCTTTCTTTATTTATTGTATGGCACTGATTGAGCACTATTGCACCAAGACAGAATCTGTAATAAACTGTAAATAACATCATTTTTCTCAGCAATGAGGGCACATACAGTATTAACATGGGACCAACACAGTTAAATTCAGCTGCCAAGCGCACATATAACAGGTCAGTTAGGTTCATGGGTACAAATCTGCTGACAGATGCCCATTAAGCCCCGATCATCAGCTGTAATAAGGCTGATGCATACAATAGCAATTTGGTTTTACATATGAGAATAAAGTTATCAGGGGTGATTTTGCATTTGAAAGCACAAAACCATATTGTTCACTTGCATTTCTTTTAACTAACTGAGAATATAGAATGTCACCAAATTAAGAAATTCCTAATGGCAGGTTTTGAGGCTCATTTATCAAATACAGGTGTATGGTACGTCGGTCTTGGTATTCCCTGCACCTTGGGATGCATTTAGTTTATGACTAGCACACATCTTGTAATAAATGAATTGCAATCTCCTGCTGCCTATGCACCTATTTTTAAATATAGGTGCTTCAGCCATCATGGCAGAAAACTGGCATCAGTGATGACATCACCACGCTCAGCCAGTATGATCATGATCGCTGCAGGTACTTTGGCGGGTCCTTTCAATCGAGATGGGAGCGGATTGTGTCTCCACAAGCAAATGGATAAAGTGAGTATAATTTATTTTTTTAACCCTAGATTAACCCCCTGAACACCTGAATGTGAGTCTCAGATGCTGCGATCAGTATTGAACGCAGCATCTGAGGGGTTAAATGAGGGGGGGGGGGAGCTTGATCGTTGTTCTGTCATCATTGCGCAGGCTCCATACAATTAAAAGCTATTTGTGACAAAGTTATTCGTAGCGAATCAAATTTCTTGATGAAGTAAGGCGAAGCTGCCAAATCAAATGTTTCAAAACTGATCCCTACTGATGAGTATTTCCTGGCAGCGCGGTCATGACCGGATCATCCTGTTGCTGTACTGAGGTCCTCTGGATGATGGATTAAATGAATTTGTACATTGAAACAACTTCCATTTCAGTACTACTGCAATTGTTGTTCATATATAAAATCCATTCACATTAACAGGTTTCAGAATTTGAGAAATTACATTTTACTGATTGCTTTATTCAGGAATGGAAAGGAACAGGTTAAAAAAAAACTCCACACATATCTGATTCTCTGCAACTAAATTTTCTTCTGGCAGACTGACTGCGGAGCGAACGCCTGTTTGCGGTCAAAGGCTGGAAGCTGTTGTGTGTCTGCAGCAGTGCCGCTGTTACTGATCTGTGAACATGACATGCCTGATAATACTGCATCGCCATAGCAACAACAAACATGGCGCAAAATTCTATTAGCTAGAGTGCCTTACTAAGTCAAACAGATAATGTGATGGGTCTGGCCAGCTGCCCAAAAAAGGCTTATGTGAAAGTGGTGGTGATTTAACTTTTATTTCATTTTCTTACTGCAACTTTCACATTTATATGATCCAAATCAATGACATTAAGGAATGAAAGCTAAGTGCTTCCAATACAAAGACATTTACACCATTTTTCCATAAAGTGCTAAATAGAAAGTAGTGAGCACCAATGTTCGGGTCATTCTTAGAGCAAAGGGATCATTTATCTGGATTCTTGGAAGATTTTTTTTTAAGTTATTGTGGAAAATATATCAAAACTGGTGTAAAGCAACCAATCAGCTTCTACCTTTTATTTTTCAAAGCTCCATTGGAAAATGAATGGTAGAATCTGATTAGTTGTTCTGGGCAACTAAGCTAGTTATCCTTTACACCAGTTTTGCTAAATCTCCGCCAGTGTGTGAAATACACCGCATATAGTGAATTGACAAACACAAGTAAACTGATTATCTTACTGTAAATTATGGAAAATATTGAAATTTATCTATTTATCCATTTGTTTATCTATATATCTATCTATCTCATACTTACCAACGTTTAGGTTGCAAAATTAGGGGGCATCCAAAACCCTGCCCCTGGGAATGTCCCGACTCCAACCAGAAACACCCACTTATGAGTGGAGTCATTGTTATCCCCACTCATTTTTGGTCTGGGACATCCTGAATTTTTCAGGACTGTCTCTGAAAATCAGGGACAGTCCCTGCCAATTCGGAACAGTTGCCAAATATGATATCTATCTATCTATCTATCTATCTATCTATCTATCTATCTATCTATCTATCTATCTATCTATCTATCTATGTATCTATCTGTCTATATAATTATTAGTGTTGAGTGAGCATGCTCGGACGTATACCAATTAGGTCTATGCACATGGCGGTACTCGGCCGAGAACCGCATGTGCTCGAGTGCAATCCTCGAGTCTCCTTCCTGCACGTTTCGCGGCTGCTACGCAGCCAATAAACATGCAAGTAAGTACAGGGAGTGCAGAATTATTAGGCAAGTTGTATTTTTGAGGATTAATTTTATTATTGAACAACAACCATGTTCTCAATGAACCCAAAAAACTCATTAATATCAAAGCTGAATATTTTTGGAAGTAGTTTTTAGTTTGTTTTTAGTTTTAGCTATTTTAGGGGGATATCTGTGTGTGCAGGTGACTATTACTGTGCATAATTATTAGGCAACTTAACAAAAAACAAATATACAGGGAGTGCAGAATTATTAGGCAAGTTGTATTTTTGAGGATTAATTTTATTATTGAACAACAACCATGTTCTCAATGAACCCAAAAAACTCATTAATATCAAAGCTGAATATTTTTGGAAGTAGTTTTTAGTTTGTTTTTAGTTTTAGCTATTTTAGGGGGATATCTGTGTGTGCAGGTGACTATTACTGTGCATAATTATTAGGCAACTTAACAAAAAACAAATATATACCCATTTCAATTATTTATTTTTACCAGTGAAACCAATATAACATCTCAACATTCACAAATATACATTTCTGACATTCAAAAACAAAACAAAAACAAATCAGTGACCAATATAGCCACCTTTCTTTGCAAGGACACTCAAAAGCCTGCCATCCATGGATTCTGTCAGTGTTTTGATCTGTTCACCATCAACATTGCGTGCAGCAGCAACCACAGCCTCCCAGACAGTGTTCAGAGAGGTGTACTGTTTTCCCTCCTTGTAAATCTCACATTTGATGATGGACCACAGGTTCTCAATGGGGTTCAGATCAGGTGAACAAGGAGGCCATGTCATTAGATTTTCTTCTTTTATACCCTTTCTTGCCAGCCACGCTGTGGAGTACTTGGACGCGTGTGATGGAGCATTGTCCTGCATGAAAATCATGTTTTTCTTGAAGGATGCAGACTTCCTGTACCACTGCTTGAAGAAGGTGTCTTCCAGAAACTGGCAGTAGGACTGGGAGTTGAGCTTGACTCCATCCTCAACCCGAAAAGGCCCCACAAGCTCATCTTTAATGATACCAGCCCAAACCAGTACTCCACCTCCACCTTGCTGGCGTCTGAGTCGGACTGGAGCTCTCTGCCCTTTACCAATTCAGCCACGGGCCCATCCATCTGGCCCATCAAGACTCACTCTCATTTCATCAGTCCATAAAACCTTAGAAAAATCAGTCTTGAGATATTTCTTGGCCCAGTCTTGACGTTTCAGCTTGTGTGTCTTGTTCAGTGGTGGTCGTCTTTCAGCCTTTCTTACCTTGGCCATGTCTCTGAGTATTGCACACCTTGTGCTTTTGGGCACTCCAGTGATGTTGCAGCTCTGAAATATGGCCAAACTGGTGGCAAGTGGCATCTTGGCAGCTGCACGCTTGACTTTTCTCAGTTCATGGGCAGTTATTTTGCACTTTGGTTTTTCCACACGCTTCTTGCGACCCTGTTGACTATTTTGAATGAAACGCTTGATTGTTCGATGATCACGCTTCAGAAGCTTTGCAATTTTAAGAGTGCTGCATCCCTCTGCAAGATATCTCACTATTTTTGACTTTTCTGAGAATGTCAAGTCCTTCTTTTGACCCATTTTGCCAAAGGAAAGGAAGTTGCCTAATAATTATGCACACCTAATATAGGGTGTTGATGTGATTAGACCACACCCCTTCTCATTACAGAGATGCACATCACCTAATATGCTTAATTGGTAGTAGGCTTTCGAGCCTATACAGCTTGGAGTAAGACAACATGCATAAAGAGGATGATGTGGTCAAAATACTCATTTGCCTAATAATTCTGCACGCAGTGTATACCCATTTCAATTATTTACTTTTACCAGTGAAACCAATATAACATCTCAACATTCACAAATATACATTTCTGACATTCAAAAACAAAACAAAAACAAATCAGTGACCAATATAGCCACCTTTCTTTGCAAGGACACTCAAAAGCCTGCCATCCATGGATTCTGTGTGTGATTTGATCTGTTCACCATCAACATTGCGTGCAGCAGCAACCACAGCCTCCCAGACACTGTTCAGAGAGGTGTACTGTTTTCCCTCCTTGTAAATCTCACATTTGATGATGGACCACAGGTTCTCAATGGGGTTCAGATCAGGTGAACAAGGAGGCCATGTCATTAGATTTTCTTCTTTTATACCCTTTCTTGCCAGGCACACTGTGGAGTACTTGGACGCGTGTGATGGAGCATTGTCCTGCATGAAAATCATGTTTTTCTTGAAGGATGCAGACTTCTTCCTGTACCACTGCTTGAAGAAGGTGTCTTCCAGAAACTGGCAGTAGGACTGGGAGTTGAGCTTGACTCTATCCTCAACCCGAAAAGGCTCCACAAGCTCATCTTTGATGATACCAGCCCAAACCAGTACTCCACCTCCACCTTGCTGGCGTCTGAGTCGGACTGGAGCTCTCTGCCCTTTACCAATCCAGCCACGGGCCCATCCATCTGGCCCATCAAGACTCACTCTCATTTCATCAGTCCATAAAACCTTAGAAAAATCAGTCTTGAGATATTTCTTGGCCCAGTCTTGATGTTTCAGCTTGTGTGTCTTGTTCAGTGGTGGTCGTCTTTCAGCCTTTCTTACCTTGGCCATGTCTCTGAGTATTGCACACCTTGTGCTTTTGGGCACTCCAGTGATGTTGCAGCTCTGAAATATGGCCAAACTGGTGGCAAGTGGCATCTTGGCAGCTGCACGCTTGACTTTTCTCAGTTCATGGGCAGTTATTTTGCGCCTTGGTTTTTCCACACGCTTCTTGCGACCCTGTTGACTATTTTGAATGAAACGCTTGATTGTTCGATGATCACGCTTCAGAAGCTTTGCAATTTTAAGAGTGCTGCATCCCTCTGCAAGATATCTCACTATTTTTGACTTTTCTGAGCCTGTCAAGTCCTTCTTTTGACCCATTTTGCCAAAGGAAAGGAAGTTGCCTAATAATTATGCACACCTAATATAGGGTGTTGATGTCATTAGACCACACCCCTTCTCATTACAGAGATGCACATCACCTAATATGCTTAATTGGTAGTAGGCTTTCGAGCCTATACAGCTTGGAGTAAGACAACATGCATAAAGAGGATGATGTGGTCAAAATACTCATTTGCCTAATAATTCTGCACGCAGTGTACTGCCCTCACTGTAATGCCAGTAGCCATGTTGGCTACTGGCATTACAGTGATTGGCTGGCCATAACGCGTCATCGGGTGCTATATAGCACCCAATGACGCATGTTCGACTCATTCTAAGTCAGGGGGAGCTGAGCATAGGAAGGGACAGACAGTGTAGGGAGTGTAGTTGAATTACATTTTTCTACAAAAACGTTTCATAGACCTAAAAGTAAGGACTATTTTGTGTGATAGCAGCAATATATGTTTGTAGCGCAGCCTGCGCTAAATTGCTCAGTGTTAGAAAGAGCTGTGCATAGGAAGAGACAGACAGTGTAGGGAGTGTAATAGGAAGATTTTTATACAAAAAAACTTTTCAGAGCCCCAAAAGTACCATGTCATAGTCCGCTGCGGACAGTTAAATTATTCGCGCCACATCTGTGTAAATTGTGCGCATCCCTGAAATATCAGTGACATCCAGTACACTTTTTCAGGTAGAAGGTGTCCCCTGCGGACAGTTAAATTATCCTCGCCACATCTCCTGTTTAAAGTGTGCACATCCCTAAAATATCAGTGACATCCAGTGCACTTTTTCCGTAGACGGTGTCCGCTGCGGACAGTTAAATTATCTGCGCCACATCTCCTGATTATCCCCTTAAGGACCCATGACGTGCATGTACGTAATTTCTGTCCAGGACTTAAAGACCCGTGACGTACATGTACTTCATGGTGATCGGGCGGGTGCAGGAGCTGTGCCCGCCTGATCAGCGGTAGGGGTCCAGCAGTCACTAAAAGCCGGACCCTTGCTGCATGCGCTGGCATTGGCGAAATCACGATACTGTCACATTAGCCCTTGATGTGCCACGGTTAGCACTGCGATGTCGGGCGGGGATCGGAGCTGCCATTCTTCTGCAAAGAAGTTCGGGTTTGGGTACCAAACATGCCGATTTTTCTCATGCACTCGCGCGGAAAAATCACGCATTTTCCCGCGACGCACCCGCATCTTATCCGGCCCAAATCCATAGCGCCCGTGTGAAAGAGGCCTAATAGCAAGCGATCAAAAAGTCATACGCACCCCAAAATAGTGCCAATCAAACCGTCATCTCATCCCGCAAAAATCATACCCTACCTAAGATAATTTCCCAAAAACTGAAAAAACTATGACTATCAGATTATGGAGACACTAAAACATGATTTATTTTTGTTTCAAAAATGATATTATTGTGTAAAACTTAAATAAATAAAAAAGTATACATATTAGGTATTGCCACATCCGTAACGACCGGCTCAATAAAAATACCACATGACCTAACCCCTCAGATGAATACCGTAAAAAACAATATTAAAATGGTGTGAAAAAAGCTATTTTTTTGTCACCTTACATCACAAAAAGTGTAATAGCAAGCGATCAAAAAGTCATACGCACCCCAAAATAGTGTTAATAAAACTATCATCTCATCCCGAAAAAAATGAGACCCTACGCAAGACAGTCGCCCAAAAAATAAATAAATCTACGACTTTCTGAATGTGGAGACATAAAAAAATCTATTTTTTTTCAAAAATGATTTGTTATGTAAAACTGAGTCATATTTGATATTGTCGTGTCCGTAACAACCTGCTCTATAAAAATACCACATGACATGATCTAACCTGTCAGATGAATGTTGTAAACAAAAAAATAAAAACGGTGCAAAAACAGCTATTTATTGTTACCTTGCCTCACAAAAAGTGTAATATAGAGCAACCAAAAATCATATGTACCCTAAAATATTACCAGCAAAACTACTACCTTATCCTGTAGTTTCCAAAATGGGGTCACTTTTTGGAGTTTCTACTCTAGGGGTGCATTAGGGAGGCTTCAAATGGGACATAGTGTCAAAAAACCAGTCCAGCAAAATCTGCTTTCCAAAAACTGTATGACGGTCCTTTCCTTCTGCGCCCTGCAGTGTGCCCGTACAGCAGTTTATGACCACATATGGGGTGTTTCTGTAAACTACAGAAGCAGGGCCATAAATATTGAGTTTTGTTTAGCTGTTAACCCTTGCTTTGTATCTGTAAAAAATTGATTAAAATGGAAAATCTGCCAAAAAAGTGAAATTCTGAAATTTCATCTATATTTTCCATTAATGCTTGTAGAACACCTAAAGGGTTAACAAAGTTTGTAAAATCAGTTTTGCATACCTTGAGGGGTGTCGTTTCTAAAACGGGGTCACTTTTTTGGAGTTTTTACTCTAGGGGTGCATCAAGGGGTCTTCAAATGTGATATGGCAGCTTAAAATTATCCCAGTGAAATCTGCTTTCCAAAAAACATATGGAGTTCCTTTCCTTCTGAGCAATGCCGTGTGCCCGTACAGCAGTTTGCAACCACATATGGGGTGTTTCTGTAAACAACAGAATCAGGGCCATAAATGTTGTTTTGTTTGGCTGTTAACCCTATTTTCCATTAATTCTTGTGGAACACCTAAAGGGTTAACAAAGTTAATAAAATCAGTTTTGAATACCTTGAGCGGTGTAGTTCGTAAAATAGGGTAATTTTTGGGTGATTTCTATTATGTAAGCCCTAGGGCTCATGCACATGAACGTTTATTGCGTTCCGTATACGGGCCGTATTTTGATTCCATATATGGTCCGCATTTCAATGGGTCTGCAAAAGATGCGACAGCACTCTGTGTGCTGTCCGCATCCGTTGCTCCATTCCGTGGCCCCACAAAAATTATGAGGCATGTCCTATTTTTGTTCATTTGGCAGAGAATAGGCATTTTTATAAATTGCAGAAGGCACACGGGTGGCATCCATTTTTTGCAGATCAGCAAATTGTTGACCGCAAGAAAAAGGCACGGTCGTGTGCATGAGCCCTTATAAAGTGACTTCAGAACTGAACTGGTCCTGAAAACATGGGTTTTAAAAATTTCAAGATTTGCTTCTAAACTTCTAAACCTTCTAACGACCCCAAAAAATAAAATGGCATTCACAAAATTATCCAAACATGAAGTAAACATATGGGGAATGTAAAGTCATAACTATTTTTGGAGGTATTCCTATATATTATAAAAGAAGAGTAATTGAAATAAGGGAATTTGCTAATTTTTCCAAATTTTTGGTGAATTTGAATTTTATTTTTATAAATAAAAATATATATATTTTTTACTCAGTTTTACTACTGTCATGAAGTACAATATGTGAGGAGAAAACATTCTCAGAATAGCCTGGATAAGTAAAAGCGTTTTAAAGTTATCACCACATAAAGTGACACATGTCAGATTTGCAAAAAATGGCCTGGTCCTTAAAGTGAAAAATGGCAGGGTCCTGAAGGGGTTAAAGTGTGCGCATCCCTAAAATATCAGTGACACCCAGTACACTTTTTCCTTAGACACTGCGAACTGCGACATTACCTGTGGCACCTGTCCTGTATAACATTTCCTCATCACAAATATCTGTGTAAATTTTTTTGTACATAGACTTCCAAATCCTACGCTACTGTACGTATGACATACTTTCAAGGATATATTACATGAAGAAGGCGAGCAGTAAGGGACAGGGAAGTGTCTGTGATGCTGATGCACGCAGAGGCCGTGGCCCTGGGCGCAGAGAATGAGTGCCTGCTGCCAGAGCACAAGAAAAACAATCATCCAAGATACCTTGCTTCATGTCCCAGTTTGCAGGGTGGCGCAGGACACCACTCTTGAAGTCAGACCAGTGCGACGAGGGGGTCGGTTGGATTGCAGCAGATAATGCTTCCAGTCAGTTAAGCACCACCCTGTCTTCCACCAAGTCCAGTCTCAGTAGCCAGGAGTCTGGTCAATACAATCCTCACCCTGATCATCCTTCCTCCCATCATTTACAGTCTGGTCAAACAAGTGATCCCACACTTGGATATTCCGAAGACATCTTTTCATCGCCATTACTTGATTTGGCCCTCTTGCCAAGCACGCTTGAAGAGGACATGAGATCTTGTGCCCTGATTCCCAACCTCTTGAGCATCCACAGTCACAAGAACATGACGGTGGAGAACGGCAATTAGTGTTTAATGAGGTGGATGATGATGATACACAGTTGCCAATGAGTCAACCGCAATTACTGTCTCAAGAGGTTGATGAAGAGGATGAAACACAGTTGTCAATCGCTGAGGTTGTGGTTAGGTCAACAAATCAGGATGATGATCAGAGTGAGGAAGTGGAAGAGGAGGTGGTGGACAATAAGGTCACTGACCCAACCTGGGAAGGTGGAAAGCCAAGTGACAGCAGTACAGAGGGGGAGGGATCTGCAGCACTGCAACAGGCTGGAAGAGGCAGTGGGGTGGCAAAAGGGAGAAGGCGGGCCACACCACACAGGCCCGCAACTGTTCCACGGAGCAATCTCTTGCAATTATCTCCTATGCCAAGGGGTAGATGTTCTGCATTATGGCGCTTTTTTGAGGAAAGTGCGGACGACAAAAGAATAGTAGTTTGCAACCTGTGCCATACGAAAATGAGCCGGGGCGGGAACACTAGCTACCTCACCCCCACCAGCATGATCCGCCACATGGTATCCAAGCACCGTAATAAGTGGGACGAACGCCTGGGTCCACAATCTGTGTCTCTGGGTCACACCACTGCCCCCTCTTCCCCTGTGTTACTTGCTGGCCAATCCCCTGTCAAAGGCGCAGATTCGGATGCATCCTGCCCTGCACCTGGACCTTCGCAAGCACCATCATTGATCACATCCTCTTCCGTGTCCCAGCGCAGCATATAAATGTCCTTACCCCAGGCATTTGAACGCAAACGCAAATACCCATCCACCCACAGGCCATAGCACTAAATGTGCAACTTTCCACATTACTGGCCCTTGAAATGCTGCCATTTAGGCTTGTGGACACTGAGGCCTTCCACAGCCTGATGTCAGCGACCGTTCCTCATTACGCAGTCCCCAGCCGCCACTATTTTTCACGGTGCCCGACTTACACCAGCATGTGTCCCGTATTATCACACGTGCCCTGACCAATTCAATTACTGGGAAGGTCCACTTAACCACGGACACATGGACAAGTGCATTTGGCCAGGGACACTACATTTCCCTGACGGCACACTGGTGAACGTTGTGGAGTCCGGGAGCGAGTCGTACCCTGGGATGGCACAGGTGCTATCAATGCCAAAGATTGTAGGCCCTACGTTGATCAGGGTTTCCGCCAGCACCTATGTTAGTGGCTCCAACCCCCACTTCTTCTCCTCCTCCTCCACTATCCACGTGCAGCACCAGTCAATCATCAGTTGGTAGCTGGAAGTGGGGGTGCAGTGGGGAAGCGGCAACAGGCCGTGCTGAAGCTGATATGCTTAGGGAACAAACAGCACACTGCCGCAGAGCTGTGGCAGGGGATAAGAGACCAGACTGAGCTGTGGCTCTCGCCACCCAACCTTGAACCAGGCATGGTTGTGTCTGATAATGGCCGTAACTTGGTGGCGGCTTTTGAGATCGGCAGGCTCAGAAACATCCCATGCCTAGCCCACGTGTTCAACCTTGTGGTTCAGCGGTTTTTCAAAACCTATGCCAATATGCATGAGCTACTGGTGAAGGTGCGCTGTGTGTGTGCACATTTCCGCAAGTCACCGGCAGCTTCAGCCGGTCTGTCAACACTGCAGCAGTGCTTGAAATTGCCAGCTCACCGGCTGTTGCGTGATGTGAGAACACGCTGGAACTCCACGTTCCACATGTTGGAAAGGCTTTGTGAGCAGCAAAGGGCAGTGGTGGAATACCAGCTGCAACATGGTCATCTCCTTTTCAGTCATCTTCCGCTAGTCACAAGCAAGGAGTGGGCATGGATGTCTGACCTCTGTGAGGTTTTAAGAAACTTTGAGGAATAAACACAGATGGTGAGCGGCGATAACGCTATTATCAGCGTCACCATCCTACTTCTTTGTCTACTCAAACACTCGCTGCTCACAATTAAGAACGATGCTTTGCATGTGGAAGAGGTGGAAATGGGGGAAGACATTACACAGGGTGATAGCAAGACCACCCTCTGTCCGTCTTCTCAGCGTCAATTGTACGATGAAGAAGAGTAGGAGCAGAAGACGGTTGCCTCCGCTACAGAGGGTAGTACCCATGGAAGTTTAATTCAATCTGTTCATTGTGGGTGGGCAGAAGAGGAGGAAGAGGATGAGGAGATTGAGAGGGATCCTCCTGATGATGACAGAGAAGTCTTGCCTGTTGGTACTCTAGCACAAATGGCTGACTTCATGTTAGGCTGCCTTTCCCGCGCCCCGCGTGTTATATGCATTTTAGAGAACACGGATTACTGGTTGTTCACCCTTCTCAACCCCCGCTACAAAGAGAACTTCTCATCTCTCATTCTGCTGGTGGAGAGGACGAGCAAAATGGTGCAATACCAGAAGATCCTTGTTGAAAAATTGCTCCAAAAATTTCCATCTGAAAATGCTGGCGGCAAAGTCCGTAGTTCCTTGGCCAACCGAGGAGAGGAGACAAGGGGAACACACAGCAGTTCCAACAGAGGCAGGGAAACACTGTCTAAAGCCTGGGACAGTTGCATGACACCCCGCCAGCACCCTCACCCTGATGCACGACTTAGTGTCACAAGGAGGAAACATTTTGGAAGATGGTAAAGGAGTGCATAGGAGACCGTGTCAGCATCCTCAATGATTCCTCAGTGCCTTACAACTACTGGGTGTCCAAGCTGGACACGTGGCACGAACTGGCGCTCTACGCCTTAGAGGTGCTGGCCTGCCCTGCCGCCAGCGTTTTGTCAGAGCGAGTATTTAATGCTGCTGGTGGCATCATAACGTATCCGCCTGTAAAATGAAAATGCTTACAGGTTGACTCTTATAAAAATGAACAAGGCCTGGATTGACCATGACTTCTCGACTCTACCATAGGAAAGCGGCTGAACATAAAGGCACTTTAAATGTGTTGCTTATAATGTACTGAATACACTGTATTCCCATGCACCCCTTCTACCACAAACACGGGCATATGGTAATCTTCCTTTTCTCATCCTCCTCCTCCTCTTCCATCATATCAACATGCTTATTCGTCGCATATAATGCCCTCGCATATATGCCCTTCGCATATAATGTTTTACAGGGACAGCTCACCAGCAGGCCTTCGCATATAATTTTTTAGAGGGTCAGCTCACCTGCAGGCCCTCGCATATAATTTTTTAGAGGGTCAGCTCACCAGCAGGCCTTCACCTACAATCTTTTACTGGGTCAGCTCACCAGCAGGCCCGCACATTAAATATTTTACAGGGTCAGCTCACAAGCAGGCACGCACCTAAAATCTTTTTACAGGGTCAGCTCATCTGAAGGCCCTCGCATTTAATTTTTTAGAGGGTCAGCTCACCTGCAGGCCCGCACATAAAATCTTTTACAGGGTCAGCTCACCACCAGGCCCGCACATGAAATCTTTTACAGGGTCAGCTAACCAGCAGGCCCGCAAATAAAATCTTTTACAGGGTCAGCTCACCTGAAGGCCCTCGCATTTAATTTTTTAAAGCGTCAGCTCACCTGCATGCCCTCGCATATAATGTTTTACAGGGTCAGCTCACCTGAAGGCCCTCGTATATAATGTTTTAGAGGATCAGCTCACCAGTAGGCCCACACCTAAAATCTTTTACAGGGTCAGCTCACCAGCAGGCCCTCGCATATAATTTTTTACAGGGTCAGCTCACCAGCAGGCCTTCACCTACAATCTTTTACAGGGTCAGCTCACCAGCAGGCCCACACCTAAAAACTTTTACAGGGTCAGCTCACCTGCAGGCCCGCACCTAAAATCTTTTACGGGGTCAGCTCACCTTCAGGCCTGCACCTCAAATCTTTTACAGGGTCAGCTCACCTGCAGGCCCTCACCTAATTATACCTAATAGGTAATTTGTGCACATGCTGCCTTGCTTGGATGTGGTAGCCGTAGCTGTTTCTCAGGCTCCCTCTCCAGAATCGAACCATGGTTCCCCCGTTTCCCTTGGTCTACATGGTTTGGGCTGAAAATAAGTTCGGAAGTTGATAGGGCAGACATCCGAATAAATAGTCGCCGTCACGGGGACGTGCGATCGTCCCCAGGTTATCTAGAGTCACCAAAGCGGCAGCAGGCCCTCGCCCATAATGTTTTAGATGGTCAGATCAGCAGGCCCTTTCTCCAAATGTTTCTGAGGGTCACCAGCAGGCCATCAATCATAATCTTTCAAGGCTATGTATGATGCCCTCCTTTATGTGTAATAAAGGGTGTATTGGAGTGCCGGTTCCTTGTAATTTTTGGCAGCCCTTTCACTTAGTGCATAGGTTTTAAGAGTGTAGGAGTCCCACTACATGAACAATTGTACCACAATGTGAATAAGGCCCTCCTTTATGTGATATACAGGTTGTATCGGAGTGCCTCTTCCTTGTAATTTTTGGCACTTTATATACAAGTAAATATACAGAAAAGAATGTTTTCTATCAATTTTTCCTCTAAAATAGATTTTTTTCCTTCGGTTTTGTGCGTATTATTGTCAGTATGTAAAAGTGGCGTACTATTCGGACAACATCGTTCCCAGCAGTGACCTGCGAGTACAAGATGCATCCAGATATCCTCCCCATGCTGTTCTAGAACCATTTCGGTGGTGTTTCCATTAATTTCTGATATTTTCCTATGAACCAGGCACCCTTCCCTCTTCAGAGCAGGGGGTACCTGGTTTAATGCTTGGGTTCTCCCATTGACTTCCATTATACTCAGGTGCTCAGCATCCCGATGTGTTCATCCCGATGTGTTCTCTTTCCATCCATCTTCTATCTATTATCTATCTATCTATACATCTATTATCTAATCTATCTATCCATCTATTATCTATCTATCTATCTATCTATCTATCTATCTATCTATCTATCTATATCCATCCATCTATTATCTAATCTATCTATCACTGCATTACAGTGCAGAGCAGGCCAGCACCTCCAAGGCGTAAACGGCAAGCTCAGGCCATGTGCCCAATTTGGAGACCCAGATGTTGAATGGGGCAGACCCATCAGTCAGTACGTGTAGGCATGTGCACATGTACTGTTCCACCATGTTGCTGAAATGCTGCCTCCTGCTAAGACGTTCCATATCAGCTGGTGGTGCTGGTTGTTGTGGCATGCTGACAAAGCTTTTCCACATTACGGCCATGCTAACCCTCCCTTCTGAGGTGCTGGCGGTGCCCCAGCTCCGTTGGCAACTTCTTCCTCCTCCTTTGCCTTGTCATTCTACTGAGCCCTCGGTGTCAGGTGGGAATGCCATCAGCAGCGTGTCTACCAGCGTGCGCATGTACTTGTGCATCTTCCTATCATGCTCCAGTGACGGAATTAAGGACGGCACATTGTTTTTGTAGTGGGGATCCAGCAGGGTGGCCACCCAGTAATCACCACTGGTTAGAATTTTGGCAACTCGGCGGTCATTGCGCATGCATTGCAGCATGTAGTCACTAGTGTTGAGCACGAATATTCGAATATTCAAATTTTTATAGCGAATATAGCCACTTCGAGAATTCGCGAATATTTTGAATATACACTGCGTGCAGAATTATTAGGCAAATGAGTATTTTGACCACATCATCCTCTTTATGCATGTTGTCTTACTCCAAGCTGTATAGGCTCGAAAGCCTACTACCAATTAAGCATATTAGGTGATGTGCATCTCTGTAATGAGAAGGGGTGTGGTCTAATGACATCAACACCCTATATTAGGTGTGCATAATTATTAGGCAACTTCCTTTCCTTTGGCAAAATGGGTCAAAAGAAGGACTTGACAGGCTCAGAAAAGTCAAAAATAGTGAGATATCTTGCAGAGGGATGCAGCACTCTTAAAATTGCAAAGCTTCTGAAGCGTGATCATCGAACAATCAAGCGTTTCATTCTAAATAGTCAACAGGGTCGCAAGAAGCGTGTGGAAAAACCAAGGCGCAAAATAACTGCCCATGAACTGAGAAAAGTCAAGCGTGCAGCTGCCAAGATGCCACTTGCCACCAGTTTGGCCATATTTCAGAGCTGCAACATCACTGGAGTGCCCAAAAGCACAAGGTGTGCAATACTCAGAGACATGGCCAAGGTAAGAAAGGCTGAAAGACGACCACCACTGAACAAGACACACAAGCTGAAACGTCAAGACTGGGCCAAGAAATATCTCAAGACTGATTTTTCTAAGGTTTTATGGACTGATGAAAAGAGAGTGAGTCTTGATGAGCCAGATGGATGGGCCCGTGGCTGGATTGGTAAAGGGCAGAGAGCTCCAGTCCGACTCAGACGCCAGCAAGGTGGAGGTGGAGTACTGGTTTGGGCTGGTATCATCAAAGATGAGCTTGTGGGGCCTTTTCGGGTTGAGGATGGAGTCAAGCTCAACTCCCAGTCCTACTGCCAGTTTCTGGAAGACACCTTCTTCAAGCAGTGGTACAGGAAGAAGTCTGCATCCTTCAAGAAAAACATGATTTTCATGCAGGACAATGCTCCATCACACGCGTCCAAGTACTCCACAGCGTGGCTGGCAAGAAAGGGTATAAAAGAAGAAAATCTAATGACATGGCCTCCTTGTTCACCTGATCTGAACCCCATTGAGAACCTGTGGTCCATCATCAAATGTGAGATTTACAAGGAGGGAAAACAGTACACCTCTCTGAACAGTGTCTGGGAGGCTGTGGTTGCTGCTGCACGCAATGTTGATGGTGAACAGATCAAAACACTGACAGAATCCATGGATGGCAGGCTTTTGAGTGTCCTTGCAAAGAAAGGTGGCTATATTGGTCACTGATTTGTTTTTGTTTTGTTTTTGAATGTCAGAAATGTATATTTGTGAATGTTGAGATGTTATATTGGTTTCACTGGTAAAAATAAATAATTGAAATGGGTATATATTTGTTTTTTCTTAAGTTGCCTAATAATTATGCACAGTAATAGTCACCTGCACACACAGATATCCCCCTAAAATAGCTAAAACTAAAAACAAACTAAAAACTACTTCCAAAAATATTCAGCTTTGATATTAATGAGTTTTTTGGGTTCATTGAGAACATGGTTGTTGTTCAATAATAAAATTAATCCTCAAAAATACAACTTGCCTAATAATTCTGCACTCCCTGTAGTGCTATATATTCGTTATATCGAATATTCGTCATTTTTTTTGCCATCTGAACAAATGATTCCTCCCTGCTTCTTGCTTGTGGGCCAATGAGTCATTGGCCTACAAGCAACTTAAGCAGGAAGGAATCATGACTTCAGATGGGAAAAAAATGACGAATATTCTAAAAAAGAAATATATAGCACTACACCCTGTACAGAATTATTAGGCAAATGAGTATTTTGACCACATCATCCTCTTTATGCATGTTGTCTTACTCCAAGCTGTATAGGCTCGAAAGCCTACTACCAATTAAGCATATTAGGTGATGTGCATCTCTGTAATGAGAAGGGGTGTGGTCTAATGACATCAACACCCTATATTAGGTGTGCATAATTATTAGGCAACTTCCTTTCCTTTGGCAAAATGGGTCAAAAGAAGGACTTGACAGGCTCAGAAAAGTCAAAAATAGTGAGATATCTTGCAGAGGGATGCAGCACTCTTAAAATTGCAAAGCTTCTGAAGCGTGATCATCGAACAATCAAGCGTTTCATTCAAAATAGTCAACAGGGTCGCAAGAAGCGTGTGGAAAAACCAAGGCGCAAAATAACTGCCCATGAACTGAGAAAAGTCAAGCGTGCAGCTGCCAAGATGCCACTTGCCACCAGGTTGGCCATATTTCAGAGCTGCAACATCACTGGAGTGCCCAAAAGCACAAGGTGTGCAATACTCAGAGACATGGCCAAGGTAAGAAAGGCTGAAAGACGACCACCACTGAACAAGATACACAAGCTGAAACGTCAAGACTGGGCCAAGAAATATCTCAAGACTGATTTCTCTAAGGTTTTATGGACTGATGAAATGAGAGTGAGTCTTGATGGGCCAGTTGGATGGGCCCGTGGCTGGATTGGTAAAGGCCAGAGAGCTCCAGTCCGACTCAGACGCCAGCAAGGTGGAGGTGGCGTACTGGTTTGGGCTGGTATCATCAAAGATGAGCTTGTGGGGCCTTTTCGGGTTGAGGATGGAGTCAAGCTCAACTCCCAGTCCTACTGCCAGTTTCTGGAAGACACCTTCTTCAAGCAGTGGTACAGGAAGAAGTCTGCATCCTTCAAGAAAAACATGATTTTCATGCAGGACAATGCTCCATCACACGCGTCCAAGTACTCCACAGCGTGGCTGGCAAGAAAGGGTATAAAAGAAGAAAATCTAATGACATGGCCTCCTTGTTCACCTGATCTGAACCCCATTGAGAACCTGTGGTCCATCATCAAATGTGAGATTTACAAGGAGGGAAAACAGTACACCTCTCTGAACAGTGTCTGGGAGGCTGTGGTTGCTGCTGCACGCAATGTTGATGGTGAACAGATCAAAACACTGACAGAATCCATGGATGGCAGGCTTTTGAGTGTCCTTGCAAAGAAAGGTGGCTATATTGGTTACTGATTTGTTTTTGTTTTGTTTTTGAATGTCAGAAATGTATATTTGTGAATGTTGAGATGTTATATTGGTTTCACTGGTAAAAATAAATAATTGAAATGGGTATATATTTGTTTTTTGTTAAGTTGCCTAATAATTATGCACAGTAATAGTCACCTGCACACACAGATATCCCCCTAAAATAGCTAAAACTAAAAACAAACTAAAAACTACTTCCAAAAATATTCAGCTTTGATATTAATGAGTTTTTTGGGTTCATTGAGAACATGGTTGTTGTTCAATAATAAAATTAATCCTCAAAAATACAACTTGCCTAATAATTCTGCACTCCCTGTATATTCAATATTTTCAATCATTTTATTTCCATCTGAAGTGAACACCTAACTAAGAGATGGATTAACTATATCAATTCCCCTGTCACGTATGCAGTGCAGGTGTTCTTCACGCAATAAATGGGTATATGACGTGCACCTAACTAACAGACGTATTAACTATATCATTTTCCCTGTCACGTATGCAGTGCAGGTGTACTTCATGCAATAAATGGGTAAATGACGTGCACCTAACTAACAGATGGATTAACTATATAAATTTCCCTGTCACCTATGCAGTGTAGGTGTACATCACGTAATGAATGGGTATATGACGTGCATCTAACTAACAGATGGATTAACTATATCAATTTCCCTGTCACATATGCAGTCAATTTCCCTGTCACATATGCAGTGCAGGTGTACTTCACACCTAAACAGACATAAACACAACAACTGCCTTGTCTGTTCCATGCTGTGCTGCTACTGCTGACACTTCTATTGCAGCCACATGCCACTGTTACCCTACCGTTTCCACATCCACACTGTACTGCAGCTGCTCCTAATTAAAAGGGATAATTTTTTTAGGCTGGTTCAGAACAAGCCACTCTTTCATCTGAGATTTCTGCGCGGGTGCAATGCGTGAGGTGAACGCATTGCAGCCGCACTGAATCCGGACCCATTAATTTCTATGGGGCTGTGCACATGAGCGGTGATTTTCACGCATCACTTGTGCGTTGCGTTAAAATCGCAGCATGTTCTATATTCTGCGTTTTTCACGCAACGCTGGCCCCATAGAAGTGAATGGGGCTGTGTGAAAAATGCATTGCATCCGCAAGCAAGTGCGGATGCGATGCGATTTTCACGGATGGTTGCTAAGAGATGGTGTTTGTAAACATTCAGTTATTTATCACATGTGTGAAAAACGCATCATTGCGCTTTGCACCCGCGTGATAAAAACTGAACAACTGAACGCGATCGCAAATAAAACTAATTGAACTTGCTTGCAAAATTGCTCAGTTTTCACTGAACGCATCCGCAACGCATCCGGACCTAATCCGGACAGGCTCGTCTGCAAGGGGCCTTACACATGTATAAATACAGGCAGGCATTCTGTCCCCATTAAAGGGCTTCTGTCACCCCCCAAAACTCATTTTTCATTTTTGGGCATACTAAAATCCTTATTGTATGACTATTCCCTATATAGGGCTCTTACCTTGTTCTGTGGCTTCGTTTCATTAAAAATCGAGCTTTTAAAATATGCAAATGACTTCACTACCAGCAAGTAGGGTGTCTACTTGCTGGTAGCCGCCGCATCCTCCTTTTAAAAAAACGCCCCCTCCTCCTGTTGATTGACAGGGCCAGCGAGCGCTCTCCTCCGGCTGGCCCTGTCTGCAATTCAAATCCCGCAGCTGCGCCTTACGTGTCTTCATTCGGTGCAGGCGCTCTGAGAGAAGGATGCTCGCTTCCTCAGCACTTCCTCAGTGCACCTGCGCCGATGACGCCTTCTCTTTCGGGTTTAGAGGAGACGTCAATGGCGCAGGCGCACTGAGGGAGTGTTGAGGAAGTGAGCGTCCTTCTCTCAGAGCGCCTGCACCGAATGAAGACACGTAAGGCGCAGGCGTGGGATTTGAAATGCTGACAGGGCCAGCCGGAGGAGGAGAGCGCTCGCTGGCCCTGTCAATCAACTGGAGGAGGGGGCGTTTTTTTAAAAGGAGGATGCGGCGGCTACCAGCAAGTAGACGCCCTACTTGCTGGTAGTGAAGTCATTTGCATATTTTAAAAGTTCGATTTTTAATGAAACAAAGCCACAGAACAAGGTAAAAGCCCTATATATTGAATAGTCGTACAATAAGGATTTTAATATGCCCAAAAATGAAAAATGAGTTTTGGGGGGTGACAGAAGCCCTTTAAGGCATAATTTTTGGACAGCTGTGCAGGACCAGCCACTTATATTGCTGTCATTGCGTTCAAGAGCTTAGGGAGGGGGAGGAGGGAGAGAAAGAGCAAAAGTTCATTAAAAAATTAACAAAAAGAGATAACATTGTTCCTTAAAAAATTGTAAAGAGACTAGAGGGTGTTATATAAAAATTTTCAGGGTAATTGGAGCAACTTTGATTTGTGTAGAATCCATTCAGACTCAAATCAAATTTGTAAAACAAATTGGTGAATCTTAGACTAAACAAATTTAAGCTCTAGCTCTTGGTCTTGTTGCTTAGACCGAAATTTAAGATATTTCAAAACACAAAATCAAATATGCTTCACATATGTGAATAGTATTGATATCTGACATGCACCTAACTAACAGATGGATTAACTATATCAATTTCCCTGTCACGTATGCAGTGCAGGTGTACTTCATGCAATAAATGGGTATATGACATGCACCTAACTAACAGACAGATTAACTATATCAATTTCCCTGTCACATATGCAGTAGTTTTATTGATTTCCCATGCAGAATGCCATTTCTGGAATGTATTGTCAATGCCATAATAAAGCAACTGTTTATGAACTAAAATTATAAAATAACAAAAGTTAAACCAGCATTCATTAACTCAAAGCAGGTGTAGCATTTATCAGCTGCAACATGTATATCCTTGGCATACTGTGGGAATCAATGGTGAAGGTCACTAAAATAAGTTAAGGATGGTGACCTGTACAGGTGTTCAAGCTTTTTCTCTTTCTCCTACTTCCTGTGTGGCTTCTCAACTACTTTCAGGGATCATGGGTCATTGCCTGTCCTTTTAACTTGTCTATTAACTTATTAATAGAGAAAACATTATACATTAAGTTTTAATTTACCTTCATGGCTAAAAATTTGATTCTTCTAACAGTAGAATTAGTGTAAATGTATATCATATTTAGCAATTAGTACAAAACTGTGCGGAAATGGTTTTTACAAATTTGATGAAAATATTTAGTAGATTTTTAGCCCACATGCTAGTGTTGATCACGAATATCCAAATTGCAAATTTTTATCGCAAATATTTGCACTTCGAGAATTTGCGAATATTTAGAATATAGTGATATATTCGTAATTTCGAATATTCAAGATTTTTTTTAAACAGTACACATGATCCCTTCCTGCTTCTAGCTTGTCGACCAATGAGAAGGCTGCAATATCTTTGACTTTAGGAGTAGTGTTGCTTGCAAATTTTTATAATGTGAATTTTTGTAATGCAAATATTTATTGCAAATTTTATCACATATTTTTCAATTGCCGATTTCCACAATCAAGAAAATAATGACTGGAGATAGCAAATTCGCGAATATATGGTGAATATTCACCCAAATATTCGCGAAATATCACAAATTCGAATATTGCCCCATTCTAGAAAATGCAAATAAATCAGATAAAACACTGAAATAGATGATAATCATTTCTAGAAATACTGTATTGAACATTCTCTATACTTAACTTAAAAATATTTTTAGTGTCATATTAGACAATGCACTTTTATTATTTTCTATGAATGCTATAATCTGAGGGATTGTATGTTTCAATTATTTAATATTCTCAGTTGATATAACTTACCTTTCCATCAGGTGCAGCAAATATCTATCTATCTATCTATCTATCTATCTATCTATCTATCTATCTATCTATCTCATATACACACAGTCTATATAATCCTTTCTTCTTTTTCAAGTATGCTTCAGACTCCTGCAGCTCCAGCTGTCATGAGTAATTAAACATTTGGCCTCCACAATTACTCTACAGTGTACATATGCCAGCATTTCAAGCCTGGAATATGCATTTCAAAGGAGAATAATTCCCTAGAAATCCTAAATTGACAGGAGCAAAGACAGCCTGAAGGAAAGTAGTCAGAGAAAACTGTAAGGTCGGGATATAATGATTAAAAAGGAAACTTCAAGAAGAACTTCAACCCTTAACTAAACCAATGGGAAAAAGAACGACAGTTGGCAAGCAGATTTCTGCATAGGGATTCTGATTAGGGAACCTCTTGGGTTAATTTATTATTATCAGTTCTGTTCACCTTGTTGTGGTACGCTTTAATATTAGTACCATTAAAACCAATATTAATATCATTTCGTGAAATCTATAGGAACAAAAACAATACGGTTCATTATGTATGAACGCCAGTTCCTCTAATGAAAAACAAAGTGAAAAAATGAAAAAATTATTTCTGGTGACTTTTAATGTGGTTTCACAGACAGCTTTTTTGGAAAAATGCCCCTGAGAGTTTTTTTTAAGCAGTTTTAAGCCAAATCTAAAAGTAGATTCAAAAGGAATAGGAAATATCAAGGAAGGACTTCTTTCAGGACCCACAACTAGCTTTGGCTCAAAATCTATAAATATAAACAAAAATTGGAATTAGAGATGAGTGAATTACTTCTAAATTAATTAGATTTGTTAAGAATTTAACAAAAATAATTTTTCAACTGAATGCAAAGCTTTGGTGATTTGCTTCAGACTAATCAATAATCAGTGCCTGCCATTTTACTTTTAAAATGTAGTACATTAGTGAGGGAAATAGTGATGCGCGGGAGGTGCCATATTCGATTTCGACAAAATTGAATATTTGTCTCATATTCATCTAAATCGAATATTCATCATTATTCTAGTTATCGCGATTAATATGCGATTTAAATGATTTTAACTTAAGGTAACTTTCCTATTGGTTTGATATCTAGAATTAGCGAAGATGATGAATATGAAGAATGTATTCGTCATATTCCTCAAAACGAAGATAACAAAGTATTCTCCATCTTTGTTCTAGCTCCATATTCGTCAACTTCGCTATTTCTAGCAATCAAATAGGAAAGTTGACTAGAGACAGCTAAGTTTTTAATTCGCTATGCGATATTACTTTGCTTTTTTTTAAAATAAATAAAATAATTATAATACTTATTATAATGATTCTATTTATAAAAAAAAAGCAAAGTAATATAATCGCGTAGCGAATTAAACACAGCTGTCTCTATAGTCAACCTTCCTATTTGATTGCTAGAATTAGCGAAGTTGACGAATATGGAGCTAAAACAAAGATGAAGAATATTTTGTTATCTTCGTTTTGAGGAATATGATTAATACATTCGTCATATTCATCATCTTCGCTAATTCTGCCAAGCCAACCATAGTAAACCAGGTCTAAGTTGAAATCGCAATGCGATTACTTCAAGTTATAATAATAAAATTGCGATTTCAACTTAGAGCTGTGTTTCTAATGGGTCTGCTTGCTAGAATTAACGAAGTTACCGAATATGGAATATAGCAGTGCTAAGTTGAAATCGCAATTCGATTAATTCAAGTTATAATAATCGAATTGCGATTTCAACTTAGAGCTGTGTTTCTAATGGGTCAGCTTGCTAGAATTAACGAAGTTAATGAATATGGAATATAGCAGTGCTAAGTTGAAATCGCAATTTGATTGCGTTTTTAACTTAATTCTCACATCCGACAGTATATTCTAGTATAGAGCTGTTCCCATGGTGATGGGGACGCTCCATGAGCACGGAAGTCGGCAGAAGCGGCAACGGGCACTGACTGGAGCAGCCAGGAATCCTCAGGACAGGTAAGAACTACTTTTGGGAAGTGGGAAAGAAAAAAATATAACAATAAAAAAATTTAAAAAAGAATATTCGAAATAGCGAATTTATAGTGCAATATTCAAAATATTCGCGAATTAGCGAAGTGCCGATATTCGCTAAAAAAATTCGATATTCGAATATTCGCGTTCAACGCTAGAGGGAAACAGAGCAAGAAGGATGAAGACCGAATATCACATGAACACGGCTGGGGCCCCAGCCAGTGGGCTTGGCCACAATGCTTTGTAGGAAGTAAGGATGAGTGAACCAGTTTTGCTGTTTTTCAGATGGCAGGCGAATCTGAATCAGGGCTTGTTTAGGACGAATCCACTAAAATGGTGAATAGCACCATTTTAGTGCCCATGGTGGAGGGCAAAAAGCACTAGGGAGGAAGAAGAAGGGTGTCACGGCTGAGGATGGGGAAAATCCTCAGCCGTGCGGTATCAGAAGATGAATGGTCACAGCATGGCCAGGACAGGAATAAGGGAGAAGGTCACCTCCTACACAGCCCTAATTCTGACCCTGTCTCCTAGCCATATGAGCCGACCCTGAAGGTGGGAGGGCTCATACACTGGAACCTGATATTCCTGCTCGCCCTCAGGGTGGCCCTGGACTAGGAGCTGGGTAGACAGCCCGTTCCTCCTGGACACGGAGGAACAGGAGTCTAAAGTGGCCAAGCTACATAGAAAGGGGAACATGAACAGACATATGGCAGTGACAGGTAAGTGAGACTAGAACCACACTTACCTGCCACAGACACACCACCTGGAACCCACGTGCAAGTGCTGCTGTCCACAAACAACACAAAGGACACCGCACACACAGACATCACACGGGAACCCAGGAAACCATATTCTGCAATAAACAAAGACCAAACAAACATCTACTAAACACCATACATAAATTTATGACCACAAGGGTGGCCCCCACTGGCAGATGGAATAACACAGAAGGCTGCTCCAGCTAACCATGGCTGAAGTACCCCTCAGACTAGAGATATTCACTGAGGCTAAATAGCCCAAGTAGCCACACCCACAATCAGACACACCCAGTGCACACACACACTAGGAAGGAAGTTAACCCTTCCAACACCAGGGAAGGGAAGACTTCAACTTAAAGGGGAAGTGCACACAACACATATAACACCCCGTGCACACCGATAAAAGGCACACCTATAAAGAGAGGTTGCCAGGTGCAACCGCATGCAAAACATAGCTAGCTGCTACGATACAGCTCAGGCTGCTATGCTGCCACATAAATAATGTTGCCAGCGGCAACCACAGGTGAGGCAAATACTACAGCCCTCACCTGTGATTGACAACCAGACCAAACCGCTGACAACCGCATGCGACCACAAGAGTCACGACCATAAGCATGGTCGTGACACAGGGTTCTCACATGAACATGAGTGGAAGTTGGAGGGCTTGCCCTGTATGGCTACCAGGCTGATAGACAGCCTGATAAGCCAATTAGTGCTGCAGAAGGCAGGGAGATGCTCTAACAGAACAAGCCTTTCTGTGCTGGGCCGTGAGAGAGGGTGGTTGGGTGTTATAGTGTCTCCCAGGAAAACAATCTTAGGGAATCAGGGAAAAGACGAAAATCTACAACCTGTTAAGTGTATATGCATTGTCATCCTGTGTAATTTAACATCATATCCTCACAAATGTGCATATTCTAAGCCTGTAACATGTATTTTGCTGTAATTTTCATGTACACCAGCAGGTGGCAGCAATGTGTTTAGCAGGGCCTTAGTAACAGTTTAGTATATCTAGACTGGAATAGTACATTCCAGTTTAGCTCCCCCCTCTTTGAGGAGGTGTGGAATGTTCCCACATCCTGCCTAGTTGGTGGAGAAGGAAGTTAGAGTTAGTGTGCCAGCCACCCCTGCTTGGGGAAGGCTGTGCTGGTAGGAGCTCCCAGTTCTAGGGATCCCAAGCCAGAATCTTATCTCGGCTGAGACAAAAGATCATCATTCCCAGTCTGAGCCCTTCAGCCTCAGCTGGTGACAAGCAAGCAGCCACCTCCAGAACTCCAGGAAGAACCATACCCTGTGAGCACAACTGTGAGTACTGTCCAGAGACCAGGAGAAGCCAAATTCCTCTTCAGCTAGTCAGTCCCCAATACAGCAGAAGATAGTAATTCCTGCCACATTACAGAGCCACAAGTAGACGACTTATCCTGCAGAGAGCTCCAAGCACATGATAGAAGCAGAAGATAGATTCCTGCCATACATTGCCAATACCTGCTGGGACTTCAGACTATTGCTGTATCTCATGTGGATTAATGCTGCATCAAGTAAAGACCAATTTGAATTATATCCCAAGTCTGGATCCCAATTATTGCTACCAATACCCTCAATTACTCCTACTAGCAACACTCATTTTATTGCAAGTGAGCCAGGATCCAGGAGTCCAGCCGTACCAAGGTAGGAGACACCGTTGACACTATTACTACTACCACACAGAGACATTACACCACTCTGGCATTCCTAACCTGGTACGTGAGTTGCAACACCTTAAAGGGCCCTGTGATTGTACCCTGCACACGCTGCAATTGGCGTCACAAACAAAAACCATAGACTATTATACTCATACCCTGACTCACTGCATAATTGGTGTCCATGTAACTGCACCCATGGTCCGGCTCATTGCAGTAGCAGCACCATCTTGCCAGTCAGAAGTAGTGGTCATAGTAGTAGTAGGCTGCAGTTGTCCCTGCTGGCTTTGATATTTGATAAGCAACAACATTATAGTTGAGGAGAAAGAGAATGAGATAGTGGATTGGATGGCTTACTCCTCCTCTCAGTTGCTTCAGGATGACGTGAAGGTGGTAGTAGTGGTCCCCGAAGCTGCGCTATTGGCATTGCGGGTAGCGACAGTGACAGTTGGGGAAGAGCAGGGGAGGTGGGCCAAAGAAACCACCATGATATCCCACAGTCTGTTAAAAGTGGAAGGGAGGGTGAGTACTCTTATAAGTTTGCGTGCTAGACAGGACCTGGGAGCAGAGGCCATGTACTTCCCAAAGAACAGCTAGGTCCACATCTGCTTCGGGATCTGGTGATGCCACTGACTCTGTGGGTGGGTTAGGCCCAAAACGTACCAGAGCTAAACCCAGCTCGGCTGCCTCTACCTCTGCAGTGCAAGTATCTGGCATTTTTTCTCCAGGCTGCCAGAGGACAAAAGCATTGCCTTGTGAACGACCAAGATAAGACATAGGCAGGCAAACACAAAAGTAGGCACCACAGCTCTTTTGAACCACATGAAGTAGCATGACCCCATGGGCAAACCGAGGTGGCAGCCAGCAGCCACCACAGCAGGAGTTCCCTCCTTATTCCGGTCCCCCTTGCATCATCCAGGCCACATCCACAAGTAGTACAGTGTCTTTTACATTGTCATCATCCCATTCGCTTCTCCCACTCAGATCCCCCCTCCCCTTTGCTTTATCGTCAGCCATCAATAATGTAATGCGTGGCCAGGAAACAACTGTACATGCCAAGTAATCCAATGGTGCACAACTTTAATTCCCACCTGGTGTGCACTGAACCTTGGTGGAAGATTCTTAGCCGGCATTAATACTCCCAGAAAGCCATCCCTGCCTTGTACCTTGTACTCTCATGTGGAGGACAATGTGGGTGGCTCCCTGTGATTCTCACTGTGTGGCAAGGTTCATACCATGGTGGACACCTGGAGCAGCTCTTACAGGCAGGGACAGTACATGTCTTACATGGCCCACTGGATCAATGTTTTTTTCCGGCTGCGTTTTTTTTTCTAGCAGCCACGATCATTTAGATAACTGGGATGTCATTCCTTTCTTTGCAGTCTGCATTGAAGTTGTGGCTTACTTCATTGGTCATGCACTCCTGACTAACCTATCCTTCCCATAGGCTGATGGGCCTGCTCTCCCTGTATTTATTGGAGGCCATTTGGCACAAGGAGAGGTAAAATACAGAGTGGACTCAGCATGCATGTGGAACCTACATCCCCTGAATTTAATGGAGGGCATTGTGGCACCAAAAGAGGTATGACATAGTGTGGGCTCAGCATGCATGTGGAACCTGTATTCCCTGAATTTAATGGAGGCCAGTATGGCACCAGCGGAGGTAGTATTTAGTGTTGGTTCCTGTCCTAAAGACATCACCTTGTCGGTGGCGGACAGGCACAAATAATTTTGTACAAAATGTATTTGCCAAGAATCTCACATTTATAACGTATTAGCATTAGTGGAATTTCTGTAGTGAGTATGGCACGATTGTATTTACTATATTATTTGTGTTTCAGAGTGCTTTTGCATTGTTTGTTTTTGTTTTTGCTTTTGCGCATTCAGCCATGGTGAGGTGAACCTGTGCACTGGGATGTGCTGACTAACCCCCATTTCTTTCTTTGCAGGCAGCAAGGTTCATACTGTACCATTGTGGACACCTGAAGCAGCTCTTACAGGTAGGGACAGGACATGTCTTTCACGGCCCCACTGGGTCAATATTTTTTCCGGCAGTGGCGTTTTTTCCGGTAGCAATGATCATTTAAAGAGACAGTACTCTTTTTTCTGTGCATGAACCAGCCTTTCTTTTACAAAAAAACTCTTTAAAGGCTTCTACAGTTCATAAGTGTTTTTATGGGGCTATTCCCAGCATGACCAGCAGCATATATTTTACTGCATTTGCTGAACAATCATACATTTCTTCTTTTTCTGCTGCAATCTTTCTAGTGTTTATAGTTATAGAATGCATTCAGAAAGTCTTCAGACCATTTCACTTTTTCAGTTTGTTATGTTATGGCCTTGTGTTATAATAAAAAAAAATGAAAAAAATTTTTTCCTCATCATTCCGCCATTGTTGTCTGCAGATCCTCTCAAGCTCTGTCAGGTTGGATCAGGACCATCGGGCAATTCTCAGGTCTCTCCACAGATGTTGGAGATGCTGCCACCACAATGCTTCACTGTAGGGATATTATTGGGCACGTGATGAGCAGTGCTTGGTTTTCTCCAGACATGATGCTTAGAACTGAGGCCAAAAAGTTCACTCTAGAGTTCATCAGACCAAAGAATCTTGTTTCTCATATTCAAAGAGTCCTTTAGGTGCATTTTTGCAAGCTCCACATAAAATGTGAAAAAAGTGAGTTGGTGAAGTAGAGATGAGTGAATCAATTCTAAACTAATCAGATTTATTGAGAATTTCACACAAAATTGTACGCAGAATGAATCCGAAGGAGTGCTGTCCGCATCTTTTGCGGCACGGATGCGGACCAAAAAAACGGCGGCTCGGATGGGGACCCAAAAAACGGTTGTGTGCATGAGGCCTTAGACTATGAAGATACAAAATTTTTTTTGTTTTGTTTATAAAAGGATAATATAGTGTAAAACCTAATTAAATGTAAAAAAGAATACATATTGGGTATCGTCGCATCCGTAAGAATCTCCTCTATAAAAATACCCCATGACCTAACCCCCAGATTAACACAGTAAAATAAAACGGTGCAAAAAAAGGTATTTTTTTGTCACCTTACATAACAAAAAGTGTAATAGCAAGCGATCAAAAAGTCATATAGCCCCCAAAATAGTGCCAATAAAACTGTCCCCTCATCCCGCAAAAAACGAGCCCCTACCTCTATAAAAATACCCCATGACCTAACCACCCAGATTAACACGGTCAAAAACAAAATTTTAAAACGGTGCCAAAACATCCATTTTTGGCACATTTTCCATTTTTATCTATTTTTTCCGGTAACAAAGCAAGGGTTAACTGCCAACCAAAACTTTATATTTATTACTCTGATTCTGCAGTTTACAGAAACGCCCCATAAGTGGTCGTAAACTGCTGTATGACCAAACGGCAGGGCGCAAAAGGAAAGGAACGACATATGGATTCTGGAAGGCAGATTTTGATTACTTTTTTTTGACACCATGTCCCATTTGAAGAATCCCTGATGCACCCCTAGAGTAGAAACTCCATAAAAGTGACCCCATCTAAGAAACTACACCCCTCAAGGTATTCAAAACTGATTTTACAAACTTTATTAACCCTTTAGGTGTTCCTCAACAGTTTATGGCAAATGGAGATGAAATTTCAGAATTTCTATTTTTGCTAACCTTACCTCTAGGGATGAGCGAACCCGAACTGTATAGTTCGGGTTCGTACCGAATTTTGGGGTGTTCGTGACACGGACCCGAACCCGAACATTTACGTAAAAGTTCGGGTTCGGGTTTGGCGCTTTCTTGGCGCTTTTTGAAAGGCTGCAAAGCAGCCAATCAACAAGTGTCATACTACTTGCCCCAAGAGGCCATTACAGCCATGCCTACTATTGGCATGGCTGTGATTGGCCAGTGCAGCATGTGACCCAGCCTCTATTTAAGCTGGAGTCACGTAGCGCCGCACGTCACTCTGTTATGATCAGTGTAGGGGGAGGATGCAGCTGCTGTTAGGGCGAGATTAGGCAGGGATTTACTCAGCAAAAACACTTAATGAAGTGATCGATCTACAGCTGTGAATCATTCAACTTCTGCTAGTTAATTGCTCACAGTTTTTAGGCTGCCCAGAGCGTTTTTCTGTCACTTTTTTTCTGGGGTGATCGGCGGCCATTTTGTGGTGCGCCAGCACAAGCTGCCACCAAGTTTGTGGCACACTGTGCATCTCCAAGAGGACACAGTTTTAAATTAGAGGGGCACAGGTTTAAAAGTAATATAAGGAAGTATTACTTTACTGAGAGAGTAGTGGATGCATGGAATAGCCTTCCTGCAGAAGTGGTAGCTGCAAATACAGTGAAGGAGTTTAAGCATGCATGGGATAGGCATAAGGCTATCCTTCATATAAGATAGGGCCAGGGACTATTAATAGGATTCAGATATATTGGGCAGACTAGATGGGCCAAATGGTTCTTATCTGCCGACACATTCTATGTTTCTATGTTTCTATGTTAAGTCCATTTAACCATCAATAGTGTGTTTTTTTTTTTGTTGCTATATCCTACATCAGGGGCTTGGCTATGCTTATTGTCACCCCTTGAAACTCAGGATAGAATTTTCTATATTTTATTGAGGGGTAAAATTCACTTGCAAAAATAGCAATCCCCTAAATCTGGTGTTCCAGCTGTGGTTAGCCAAGTGTAATACTGTCTGCTGTCTGGCAAAGGATATATTTTTTTCTGGGGTGAAATTCGATTCCCAAAATAGCAATACCCTAAATCAGTGGTTTCTGCTGTTGCAGGCCAAGTTTAAATCTGTCCGTAAAAGGGTATACTACACTCAGCGTGCATCTCCAAGTGTATTTTTTTTACGTAAAAGGGTATATTACAGAAAGTGTTAAATTACAATTGCTGATAGCATAAGCCTTTAAATTTGCACGCACTATTGTGCATCTCATAGTGTATTTCTGTCCGTTAAAGGGTATATTACACTCAAGGTGCAAATTCAAGTGCTGATAAAGTCATCCTCAATAACTTCACACGCTACTGTGCATCTCCAAGTGTAATTCTGTCCATAAAAGGAAACCTTTCATCCAGGCCTACAATTGATATTCAACAAAATCTGTGGTTACTGCTGTGCCTGTATTAGTGTAATACGGTACATAAATAGATAGCCAGATAGTGTTAGGTGTCTGTAAAAAAAGGCCTGAATTTGAATTCAATACATTGGGCCAAATATTTTTTTTCTTATTGTGGTGAACGGTAACAATAAGGAAAACATCTAGTAAGGGACGCGGACGCAGACATGGTCGTGGTGGTGTTAGTGGACCCTCTGGTGCTGGGAGAGGACGTGGCCGTTCTGCCACAGCCACACGTCCTAGAGAACCAACTACCTCAGGTCCCAGTAGCTGCCAGAATTTACAGCGATATTTGGTGGGGCCCAATGCCGTTCTAAGGATGGTAAGGCCTGAGCAGGTACAGGCATTAGTCAATTGGGTGGCCGACAGTGGATCCAGCACGTTCACATTATCTCCCACCCAGTCTTCTGCAGAAAGCGCCCAGATGGTGCCTGAAAACCAAGCCCATCAGTCTGTCACATCACCCCCATGCATATCAGGGAAACTGTCTGAGCCTCAAGTTATGCAGCAATCTCTTATGCTGTTTGAAGACTCTGCTGGCAGGGTTTCCCAAGGGCATCCACCTAGCCCTTCCCCAGCGGTGGAAGAGATAGAATGCACTGACGCACAACCACTTATGTTTCCTGATGATGAGGACATGGGAATACCACCTCAGCACATCTCTGATGATGATGAAACACAGGTGCCAACTGCTGCGTCTTTCTGCAGTGTGCAGACTGAACAGGAGGTCAGGGAGGAAGACTGGGTGGAAGACGATGCAGGGGACGATGAGGTCCTAGACCCCACATGGAATGAAGGTCGTGCCACTGACTTTCAGAGTTCAGAGGAAGAGGCAGTGGTGAGACCGAGCCAACAGCGTAGCAAAAGAGGGAGCAGTGGGCAAAAGCAGAACACCCGCCGCCAAGAGAGTTCGCCTGCTACTGGCCACCGTCACCTGGGACCGAGCACCCCAAAGCAGCTTCAAGGAGTTCCCTGGCGTGGCAGTTCTTCAAACAATGTGCTGACGACAAGACCCGAGTGGTTTGCACGCTGTGCCATCAGAGCCTGAAGCGAGGCATTAACGTTCTGAACCTTAGCACAACCTGCATTACCAGGCACCTGCATGCAAAGCATGAACTGCAGTGGAGTAAACACCTTAAAAACAAGGAACTCACTCAGGCTCCCCCTGCTACCTCTTCTGCTGCTGCCGCCTCGGCCTCTTCTGCTGCTGCCGCCGCCTCGGCCTCTTCCTCCGCCTCTGGAGGAACGTTGGCACTTGCCGCCCAGCAAACATGGGATGTACCACCAACACCACCACCTGCGTCACCAAGCATCTCAACCATGTCACACGGCAGCGTTCAGCTCTCCATCTCACAAACATTTGAGAGAAAGCGTAAATTCCCACCTAGCCACCCTCGATCCCTGGCCCTGAATGCCAGCATTTCTAAACTACTGGCCTATGAAATGCTGTCATTCAGGCTGGTGGACACAGACAGCTTCAAACAGCTCATGTCGCTTGCTGTCCCACAGTATGTTGTTCCCAGCTGCCACTACTTCTCCAAGAGAGCTGTGCCTTCCCTGCACAACCAAGTATCCAATAAAATCAAGTGTGCACTGCGCAATGCCATCTGTGGCAAGGTCCACCTAACCACAGATACGTGGACCAGTAAGCACAGCCAGGGATGCTATATCTCCCTAACTGCACACTGGGTAAATGTAGTGGCGGCTGGGCCCCAGGCGGAGAGCTCTTTGGCGCACGTACTTCCGCCGCCAAGGATCGCAGGGCAACATTCTTTGCCTCCTGTAGCCTCCTCCTCCTACTCGGCTTCCTCCTCCTCTTCTTCCACCTGCTCATCCAGTCAGCCACACACCTTCACCACCAACTTCAGCACAGCCAGTGGCCTATTCCAGTGGTGGGTGACATGAAGTCTTATTCTCTGCTATGGGACCTCTCTCCTCTGTCTGGGTACCGGGGCCTAAAAATATCCGACAGTGGCCTGTTCCAGTAGTGGGTGACATGAAGCCTGATTCTCTGCTATGACATAAAGCCTGATTCTCTGCTATGGGACCTCTCTCCTCTGTCTGGGTGCCGGAGCCTAAAAATATCTGACAGTGGTCTGTTCCAGTGGTGGGTGACATGAAGCCTGATTCTCGGCTATGACATGAAGCCTGATTCTTTGCTATGGGACCTCTCTCCTCTGTCTGGCTGCCGGGGCCTAAAAATATCTGACAGTGGCCTGTTCCAGTGGTGGGTGACATGAAGCCTGATTCTCTGCTATGGGACCTCTCTCCTCTGTCTGGGTACCGGGGCCTAAAAATATCTGACAGTGGCCTGTTCCAGTGGTGGGTGACATGAAGCCTGATTCTTTGCTATGACATAAAGCCTGATTCTCTGCTCTGGTACCTCTCTCCTCTGTCTGGGAGCCGGGGCCTAAATATCTGACAGTGGCCTGTTCCAGTGGTGGGTGACATGAAGTCTGATTCTCGCATATGACATGAAGCCTGATTCTCTGCTATGGGACCTCTCTCCTCTGTCTGGGTGCCGGGGCCTAAATATCTCACAGTGGCCTGTTCCAGTGGTGGGTGACATGAAGCCTGATTCTCTGCTCTGGGACCTCTCTCCTCTGTCTGGGTGCCGGGGCCTAAAAATATCTTACAGTGGCCTGTTCCAGTGGTGGGTGACATGAAGCCTGATTCTCTGCTATGGGACCTCTCTCCAATTGATATTGGTTAATTTTTTATTTATTTTTTTAATTCATTTCCCTATCCACATTTGTTTGCAGGGGATTTACCTACATTTTGCTGCCTTTTACAGCCCTCTAGCCCTTTCCTGGGCTATTTTACAGCCTTTTTAGTGCGAAAAAGTTCGGGTCCCCATTGGACCCGAACCCCTTCAATAGGGTTCGGGTTCGGGGCGAAGTTCGGGTCGAGTTCGGATCCCGAACCCGAACATTTTTCGGGAAGTTCGTCCGAACTTCTCGAACCCGAACATCCAGGTGTTCGCTCAACTCTACTTACCTCTCAAAAATGTAATATAAAGCAACTAAAAATCATATGTACCCTTAAAATAGTCCCAACAAAAATGGGGTCACTTTTAGGGAGTTTCTACTGTAGGGGTGCATCAGGGGGGCTTCAAATTGGACATGGTGTAAATAAACCAGTCCATCGAAATCTGCCTTCCAAAAAACACACAGCGCTCCTTTCCCTCTACGCCCTGAAGTGTGGCCGTACAGTAGTGTATATGGGGTGTTTCTGTAAACTGCAGAGACAGTTCAATAAATATAGAGTTTTGTTTGGCTGTTAACCCTTGCTTTGTTAGTGGAAAAAATTTATTAAAATGGAAAATGTGGCAAAAAATAGAAATTCTGAAATTTCATTTGCCAATAACTCTTGTGGAGCACCTAAAGGGTTAATTATGTTTGTAAAATCTGTTTTGAATGCCTTGAGGGGTGTAGTTTCTAGAATGTGGTCATTTTTGGGTGGTTTCTAATATGTAAGCCTCACAAAGTGACTTCAGACCTGAACTGGCCGCTAAAAAATGGGTTTTTGAAAATTTCTGAAAATTTTCAAGATTTGCTTCTAACTTTCTAAGCCTTGTAACGTCCCCAAAAACTAAATTGGCATTCCCAAAATGATCTAAACATGAAGTAGACATATGGGGAATGTAAAGTAATAACTATTTTTGGAGGTATTACTATGTATTATAGAAGTAGAGAAATTTAAACCTGGAAATTGGCAAATTTTTCCAATATTTTGGTAAATTTGGTATTTTTTAATAAATAAAAATGATTTTTTTAACTTAATTTTACCAGTGTCATGAAGTACAATATGTGACGAAAAAACAATCTCAGAATGGCCTGGATAAGTAAAAGCGTTTTGAAGTTATCACCACATAAAGTGACACTGGTCAGATTTACAAAAAATGGCCTGGTCCTTAAGGTGAAATATGGCCGTGTCCTTAAGGAGTTAATGATCTGTGTACTAAACCCATGACTACTGTTGAGGGAAATAAAGCGTCCAAAGCGGAATTTGGTCCGAAGTTTAGGAAAGCTTTGATTTTAAATGAATCCGAATTTCCATGCGCTTCGTGATAATGAATCAGTTTTTCTAAAATGGCGGCTGCACGTGTTAGAAAGTGAAAGTAAGTGTAGAGGAGACAAGCCCGGGAACATGAGATCACCCATAGAGATGGCCTTGCGGTTCGCCCTGGCGTCGTTTTGCGGCAAACTTTGCTCATTCGTGGTTCGCCGAACATGCAAACATATGGCGATATTCGCGCCCGCCATATTCTTTTACATTGTGAAGAACTTTGACCCATGACACATCCATCAGGTGGTACAGGACAGTGTCACGGATGATATTGCAGATAGCTGGAAGTTATGGATAAACATCCGACTGGCTTGATCCCCAACTAAGGAGCATGAAGGTGACCCCTATAAAACCCTAAGAGCTCACCCTGACTGCTAAGCACATACAAGGGTCTCAGAGGTAGACGATTGCATGCACTCATACCTAGACTGTGTGACACTTGAAAACCCTATATTAGTGAGGGGACACGACCACTGGCTCCCTGCACTCAATACGGAGGGAGTCAGGGTCAACTAAAATCAAGCCAGCAAGGTAACACAATACATGAAAGGATTTATGTGAAAAAGCAGTAACAGAAGTCTCCAGCAGTGAACACTTGAATCCAGGAAGTAGTATAAACTGCAAAGTGAGGCAGTATGGGAGAGAATATAAAGGGAGGCAATTAGTGTAAATAGGTGACAGCTGGGAGAAGGAAAGGAGATGACAAAGTGAAATCAAAACAAAGAACATCTTGCAAGAGGTACAGAAGAACGTCTGCCAGACCTTCTCAGAGAGCTGGCAGTGACAGACAGCCATTTGAGACGTTTCAGCACATGGACATACCCCCTACCTTATAAATAAACCTGATCTGGCCACCATTTTACATTCAGTCTTTTGCCAGTGTAGGGAGAGGTTGCTGTGGGGAGCAGGAACAGGCTGTTAGGGACACCAACACTAGCTAATAGGGGCACAAAAGTCCTTTTAAGGACTGGTATAGGTGTGTGTCACGGCTGAGGATGGGGGAAATCCTCAGCCGTGCGTGCAAGATGCTGTTGGCCAACTCGGCCAGGAGAACAGGATAGGGAGCAGGTCACCTCCTACAGCGTCCCTACCCTGACCCTAACTCCTAACTGCATGGGCCGACCTTAAAGGTAGGAGGACCCATGCGCAGGAACCTCGGATCCCTAACTCACCCTCCGTCCGGTCCCTGCGCTAGGAGTCAGGGTAAGACGACCTACTCCTCCTAGGCACGGAGGAGCAGGAGTCTCACTGGCCAAGCTGTTGGGAAAAAGGGGAACCAAAACAGACTAACGGAAATGGCAGGTGAACTAAGTAGTTCAACCAACCTGCCACAGCCTTGCTGACTGGATCCCTGAGAACACACAGAATCCAGAACCATTAGCTGCACAAACCAAACAAAGGAAGGACCCAACAGAACATCAGATGGACATCTCACACAACATGACATAAAACATAAAGTGACATTTTCTTTATGACCACAGGGGTGGCTCTCACAGGCAGATAATAACACAGGAGGCTGCTCCAGCAAGCATGGCTGAAACAACCCACTGAGCCATGCTAACAGCGAGGCTATATAGGGCCAAGTAGCCACACCCACAGTCAGACACACCAAGTGCACACACACACTAGGAAGGAGGTTAACCCTTCCAACACCAGGGAAGGGAAAACTCCACTTAAAGGGGACGTGCACACAATAACATAAAACCAAGTGCACACATACACACATCACACAAAACCGCATGCACAACATAGCAAGCTGCAATGGCACAGCTCAGACTGCTACGCTGCCACATACATACTGTTGCCAGCGGCAACCACAGGTGAGGCAAATACCACAGCCCTCACCTGTGATTGACAACCAAAGTAAACCGCTGACAACTGCATGCGGTTCAGGAGTCACGGTCATAGCCATGGCCGTGACAGTGTGCTATCGATAGTTGTGATACACACAGGGGTGTGATATACTTGTAATATACTTTTATAATGAGTCAAAAACACATAGATAGATCTATATAGTGATCACCTGGAAGTCAGGGACTTAGAGGGTTTCTATCACTTCGTTTCACCTATTGAGCTTTCAGACACTAGCGATCCGCTAGTGTCTGCTTTATCTAACCATCCTAATATAAGAGCTTATTGTCCTGCCGTTTAGCTAAAAAAATAACTTATATAGATATGCTAATGAGCCTCTAGGTGCTATGGGGGCGTGATTAGCACCTAGAGGCTCCGTCTACCTTAACAAACTGCCGCCGCCCAGCGCGTCCCTCCAGCCCGCCCATCTCCTCCGGAATGCGATGCTCCTCGTATTCGGCGCATGCGCAGTGAATGTCTGATCGCTTCCCTGCTCAGACATCTCCACTGCGCCTGCGCCAATGACGTCATAGTGCTCCGAGGAACAGGCGCAGTGGAGATGTCTGAGCAGGGAAGCGATCAGACATTCACTGCGCATGCGCAGAACAGAGACGCGCACGGAGAGGATCGCTTCAGCTGGAGATGGGCGGGCTGGAGGGACGCGCTGGGCGGCGGCAGTTTGTTAAGGTAGACGGAGCCTCTAGGTGCTAATCACGCCCCCATAGCACCTAGAGGCTCATTTGCATATCTATATGTTATTTTTTTAGCTAAACGGCAGGACAATAAGCTCTTATATTAGGATGGTTAGATAAAGCAGACACTAGCGGATCGCTAGTGTCTGAAAGCTCAATAGGTGAAACGAAGTGATAGAAACCCTTTAGGGGCTAGGGGCTTACTAGGGCCATTTTTATATAGGGAAACGTTCTGGACGGGGTCACTCTTATCAGGGCAGGTGCTCTGTGGTTAGGCTATCAGGGCCAGAATAGCACCCCCTTGTAGGGCAATATTAGGGACAGTTCTTTGCCCACCCTGTATTTCAATACCACATCATCATCTAGCCCAGGGATGGATGTTTTTTGCTTTCCCTCCTGGATTCACTGATGTGCACTGGAACCCCCCGGATTGTGATAGGACATATGGTTTCTGATTTGGTGCCGCCGAGCATCGGATTTAGTGCCGCTGTGCACTTGTTATTGCCTACCACATCTATGCTTTTTGCTTAACTTTAAAAATTGTATTTATTTTCATTTTGAGGGATATCTTTTAATAGTAACATTATTAAAGGTTATGTTTTATCTTTATGTATATTCTAATGGATTGCCTTCCTTGTACAATGTTATAATATACTTTCTAACATAGAGGGGGCATTGTCATCATCAGGGGATAAGGGTGGCAGCCTGCCTGTGAGCCCACACTGGAATGAATTGCTCTGCGTTATCAATAAAGAGATTGAATACTGGCTGTCTCCTCACCAAATGAAAATAGGAACCAATGGTTACAATTAATAGGAAGAACATTTGGTCTGTGCTGGATCAGGGATGGCTGAACCATGGTGCATGTCAATCTCATTGTCAGCCGCTGCTCAAATCTTTTACTGGACTGCAAGAGCTGTTAAAAATGTCCAGAAAACTGTGCATGCGCTTCAGCCACTCTTGCCAAAAACACGCCCCCCTTGAGCTGCAAAGGCAAAATTCTCTTCCCCAACATCGCCTCATATGTGACGTTTCCACCTGTTGGAATGCCACTTTCTATATGTTAGACCACCTGTATAAGCAGAGGAGGGCAGTCAATGATTTCTTAATGCAGCAGATCAACAGGTTTACTCTCCAGTGTAATTTCCTTCTTAGCCAGTCGCAGCTCATGTATAACACATGCTGTTTGCTCAGGCCATTTGAGGAGGCCACTTTTTTTTGTCAGTTTTGAAGGAATACTTAGTTGCACACGGTTTATACTGTATAGATTTCTAGGAGTCAGGTTCCCACCCCTTCAAACAGTGTTGAAAGAAACTCCAGAAATATCACAATTGGTCATTGCTCAATGAATATTGCTTGCTTTATTGAATCTGCGGCTAGTATTAGCGACGTTTCAACCTAATTCGGCCTTTATCAAACTATAACGGAAAAAAAGGAAACATAAGTGACATGCTTCGCTAAAGACATAATGGCAGTGGTCGGCTTAATATAAGAACAAACATCGTGTGAAACCATAATCAATCCCATGGTGTAAATGTCCCCGATCACATAGTAAAATAAAAACATAAGTGAAAATAAATAAATAAACAAATACCACTTTAGAACAATAGAAAATGACAATAGAAGTGGCCATAATTTCATCCAAAGGTCTCTGTGCATCATCTGGTACACTGAATAACGTGGTAAGTATTCATGGTAGGCATCAATAGTTGTGGTCTAGATACTGTATATTCAAAGTAAAGGAGCTATAGGAACTATAAATGGTAGTGCATACATGTATTGTAGTTTTGGAACAAACAGCAGAAATAGGGTAAGAGGCCAGATTTGGATATGTTGTGGCGTAAGAGGAGTACCTGGTGCCGCTGTTAGGGAGAGAGTAGTGTAATAGAGTCCGCACTCAGATCAGGAATAAGCATGCATTCGCACTGCAGGGAGAATGAGCCGCATGTGAGAGGAAGCTGTGTTTATTTAAACAGCGCACGTCTATCCGAGGACACGCCTCCTGATAGAATATGAACTGTGGAACGCATCAGCGCTGGACAAGTTGTAATATCATGGCTATATGTGGGAAGAGATAGAAAGAAGGACTGGAGGAAAGAATGAGAAGTAGATGAAAAGAGTAGAAAGAAGGACTAGAGCAAAGAATAAGGAGTAGATGAAAGGTCATAATTGAGCACTGGTGGATTAGCAAAAAGCAATATAATAAATAGGAAATAGTAGACTAAGATAAGGATAAAAGAAGGATGAAAGAATACAGAAAGAAAAAGATAGAATGAAGGGAAAAGATAGAGAAATGGCAAGGGGAAATTAGAAAAAGAGAAAGACATGAGAAAATACAATAGATGGAAGAAAGAAGGAAAAGGAAAAATTTAAAATGGGAGTAAAGATGAAGATATTGGATTGAAAGAAAAGAAAAACAAAATGAAAAAACTGAGAGAAATGAAAAAATAGGAAAAAAATATGATAAAATAATAAAATAGTAATGATAACAATAAAATAGTATAAAAAATGAATATAAAAATAATGTGAAAAATTATATAAGAAACGATATATACAAAAAAATATACAAAAAATATATAGAAAAACATAGAAAGAATAGAGAAAATAAAATAAAAACAGAGGTACAGAAAGAAGATAATGATAGATGGTAAAAGGATACCCTGTTCAGGTGGCACCAGGATATACCCCGCACTAATGGATCTGTAATAATTAAAGATATACAGTAGGTGTCAGGAAGTCATATATACAAAAAGGATAATACAGTAAATACATCTACATACGTGTGTACACATCTATAGACATGATAAAGCACCCTAATAGATTATACAAAATACATAAAGTGTATACAGGTATCACATCAGATCAAACTCTGGATTTCATAGTCTCTATTTATCTTTTGGATCTAAACTATCTAGTTTGTGTATCCAAAATGCTTCCCGAATTTTGAGTCATTCCGTTCGGTCCCCATCTCTGCTAGATGGTGCAATTTTTTCAATCACTTGGAATTTTAATTGTGACGCGGAATGGCCGCAGGAGTGAAAGTGTGCGGGTACTGGTAATAGTAGATTTTTAAGTCTGATATTGGACTTGTGTTGGAAAATATGATCACACATTTTTTGTGTGGTTTCACCCACATAGACCATCGTGCAGGGACATTTAAGTAAATAGAACACAAAGTTTGAGTCGCAGGTGTAAAAATTATGGATAGGGTAACTCTTGCCTGATTGAGGGTGATATATGTGGGAGCCCTTTTGTATGTTCGAACATTGAAAACAATGTATACAAGGGAATGTGCCTTTCTTTTGGGTACATAAGAAAGTTTGTTTGGGAATGGTTCTCAGCGGACCAGTATCTGCTTTTACTAGTAGGTCACATAGATTTTTGATTCGATGAGTGCAGGGTAAAATGGGATTATTGAACTCCATTATAGACGGATAGGCTTTGTGTACAAGTGACCAATTGTTTTTAACACTGTTGAGGACCTTATTGATAGCTGGGTGAAAAGTGTGTACAAAAGCTATACATGTTTTTGAATTCTCGGGCCTAGATTTTTTAGATTGGGCAGATGTCTGAAGGAGCGATTGAGGGTATCCTCTATAAGCATTGTTGCATTTCAGCTAATCTCACCTGACAAGTGGAATCTTCTTTATGCGCCTTACCCTCTCGAATTAGCAGTTGGGAAGAGATTTTTTTGTGTTGGGTGCATGGAAGCTGGAGAAGTGCAAAAGGTAATTGCGATCGATGGGTTTACGGTAGATGTCTGTGGTGAGGGTGCGGGTCGTTGTTTTCATGACTGTTGTGTCGAGGAAATTGATGGTATTAAAATGATGATGAATAGTAAATTGGAGCTCCGGGTAAATCAAGTTCAGGAAAGTGTGGAATTGTGGAATTGTGGGAGGGAATCCAATGTACCCTTCCAAATGCTAAATATATCGTCAATATATAATTTCCATACTATGGCGTGAGAGTTAAAGGATGGATCGGAATAGAGGAAAGTATCTTCAAAATGTGCCATATAGCAGTTAGCCTGCATTGGACCGCATTGCGGTACCCTGTCTCTGAAGGAAGAAATCGTTGCCAAACATGAAAAAATTATTGGGAAGGACTAGTTCTAATCGTTTCATGCAAAAGGATATGTCAGTGGGTTTCATTATGGTGGAGTGCAGCATTTTATTGGTCGCTCTAAGACCTTTGTCGTGCTGGATGGATTTTTAAAGGGTGGTTACATCCCATGTTACCAGGATTGTTTCATGTTTCAAGGGTGGAATTTTGTCAATTATCTCCAGAAATGCCAAGGTATCCAGGAGGAAGGATTTTGTGTTTTTGACAATGGGTGTCAAGATTTTTTCTAGGAAAATCGCCAAGGGAGATAGGATCGAATCTGTCGAGGCTACAATCGGGCCGTCTGGAGGGTTATTGAGGCTCTTATGTATCTTGGGTAGTGATGAGCGAACCCGAACTGTATAGTTCGGGTTCGTACCGAATTTTGGGGTGTCCGTGACACGGACCCGAACCCGAACATTTTCGTAAAAGTCCGGGTTCGAGTTCGGTGTTCGGCGCTTTCTTGGCGCCTTTTGAGCATCATACTACTTGCCCCAAGAGGCCATCACAGCCATGCCTACTATTGGCATGGCTGTGATTGGCCAGTGCAGCATGTGACCCAGCCTCTATATAAGCTTGGGTCACGTAGCGCTGCACGTCACTCTGCTGATACAAGCGTAGAGAGAGGTTGCAGCTGCGACGTTAGGGAGAGATTAGGCAGATTAACTCCTCCAAAAGACTTCATTCAGTGATCGATCTACAGCTGTGGATCATTGAACTGCTGATATTCAATTGCTCACTGTTTTTAGGCTGCCAAGAGCGTTTTATATCACTTTTTTCAGGGGTGATCGGCGGCCATTTTGTGGCTTGTGGTGCGCCAGCACAAGCTACCACCAAGTACATTTAACCATCAATAGTGTGGTTATTTTTTGCAATATCCTACATCAGGGTCAAGCTTTCATCAAGTGCATTTAACCATCAATAGTGTGGTTATTTTTTGGCCATATACTACATCAGGGGCAAGCTGAGCTTGTGTCACCCAAGTGCATTTAACCATCAATAGTGTGGTTATTTTTTGCTATATCCTACATCAGGGTCAAGCTTTCATCAAGTGCATTTAACCATCAATAGTGTGGTTATTTTTTGGCCATATACTACATCAGGGGCAAGCTGAGCCTGTGTCACCCAAGTGCATTTAACCATCAATAGTGTGGTTATTTTTTGGCCATATACTACATCAGGCCAAGCTTCCATCAAGTGCATTTAACCATCAATAGTGTGGTTATTTTTTGGCCATATACTACATCAGGGGCAAGCTGAGCCTGTGTCACCCAAGTGCATTTAACCATCAATAGTGTGGTTTTTTTTTGCTATATCCTACATCAGGGTCAAGCTTTCATCAAGTGCATTTAACCATCAATAGTGTGGTTATTTTTTGGACATATACTACATCAGGGGCAAGTTGAGCCTGTCACCCAGCGCCTAAAAAATGGGCCTCACATTTATATTCATCCAAATCTGTACTGTTTTAGCTGGTCAAGTTATTTTTTGTGTCCGTCAAAGCACAGTTTTTGATCTGGGTTGAAAAACAATTCCCAAATTTGCAATTCTCAAAATTAGTGGTTTCTGCTGTATCAGGCCTACTTTAAATCTATCCCTAAAAGGGTATATTAGATTCAAGGTGCTGATAGGGTCATTCTCAAAAACTTAACACACACGCTACAGTGCAGATCCAAGTCTAATTCTGTGATTAAACGTATACCTGTCACCCAGCGCCTAAAAAATAGGCCTCACATTTATATTCAGCTAAATCTGTCATTACTGGTGTGCCTGTATTAGTGTAATACGGTACCTAAATAGATAGCCAGATAGTGTTAGGTGTCTGTAAAAAAAGGCCTGAATTTTAATTTAATACATTGGCCCGAATAATATTTTTCTTATTGTGGTGAACGGTAACAATGAGGAAAACATCTAGTAAGGGACGCGGACGCGAACGTGGACATGGTCGTGGTGGTGTTAGTGGACCCTCTGGTGCTGGGAGAGGACGTGGCCATTCTGCCACAGCCACACGTCCTAGTGTACCAACTACCTCAGGTCCCAATAGCCGCCAGAATTTACAGCCATATTTGGTGGGCCCAATGCCGTTCTAAGGATGGTAAGGCCTGAGCAGGTACAGGCATTAGTCAATTGGGTGGCCGACAGTGCATCCAGCACGTTCACATTATCTCCCACCCAGTCTTCTGCAGAAAGCGCACAGATGGCGCATGAAAACCAAGCCCATCAGTCTGTCACATCACGCCCATGCATATCAGGGAAACTGTCTGAGCCTCAAGTTATGCAGCAGTCTCTTATGCTGTTTGAAGACTCTGCTGGCAGGGTATCCCAAGGGCATCCACCTAGCCCTTCCCCAGGGGTGAAAGAGATAGAATGCACTAACGCACAACCACTTATGTTTCCTGATGATGAGGACATGGGAATACAACCTCAGCACGTCTCTGATGATGACGAAACACAGGTGCCAACTGCTGCGTCTTTCTGCAGTGTGCAGACTGAAAAGGAGGTAAGGGATCAAGACTGGGTGGAAGACGATGCAGGGGACGATGAGGTCCTAGACCTCACATGGAATGAAGGTCGTGCCACTGACTTTCACAGTTCAGAGGAAGAGGCAGTGGTGAGACCGAGCCAACAGCGTAGCAAAAGAGGGAGCAGTGGGCAAAATCAGAACACCCGCCGCCAAGAGACTCCGCCTGCTACTGACCGCCGCCATCTGGGACCGAGCACCCCAAAGGCAGCTTAAAGGAGTTCCCTGGCATGGCACTTCTTCAAACAATGTGCTGACGACAAGACCCGAGTGGTTTGCACGCTGTGCCATCAGAGCCTGAAGCGAGGCATTAACGTTCTGAACCTTAGCACAACCTGCATTACCAGGCACCTGCATGCAAAGCATGAACTGCAGTGGAGTAAACACCTTAAAAACAAGGAAGTCACTCAGGCTCCCCCTGCTACCTCTTCTGCTGCTGCCGCCTCGGCCTCTTCTGCTGCTGCCGCCGCCTCGGCCTCTTCCTCCGCCTCTGGAGGAACGTTGGCACTTGCCGCCCAGCAAACATGGGATGTACCACCAACACCACCACCTGCGTCACCAAGCATCTCAACCATGTCACACGGCAGCGTTCAGCTCTCCATCTCACAAACATTTGAGAGAAAGCGTAAATTCCCACCTAGCCACCCTCGATCCCTGGCCCTGAATGCCAGCATTTCTAAACTACTGGCCTATGAAATGCTGTCATTTAGGCTGGTGGACACACACAGCTTCAAACAGCTCATGTCGCTTGCTGTCCCACAGTATGTTGTTCCCAGCCGCCACTACTTCTCCAAGAGAGCCGTGCCTTCCCTGCACAACCAAGTATCCGATAAAATCAAGTGTGCACTGCGCAACGCCATCTGTGGCAAGGTCCACCTAACCACAGATACGTGGACCAGTAAGCACGGACAGGGACGCTATATCTCCCTAACTGCACACTGGGTAAATGTAGTGGCGGCTGGGCCCCAGGCGGAGAGCTGTTTGGCGCACGTCCTTCCGCCGCCAAAGATCGCAGGGCAACATTCTTTGCCTCCTGTCTCCTCCTCCTCCTACTCAGCTTCCTCCTCCTCTTCTTCCACCTGCTCATCCAGTCAGCCACACACCTTCACCACCAACTTCAGCACAGCCCGGGGTAAAGGTCAGCAGGCCGTTCTGAAACTCATATGTTTAGAGAACAGGCCCCACACCGCACAGAAGTTGTGGCGGGGTATAGAACAACAGACCGACAAGTGGTTGCTGCCGGTGAGCCTCAAGCCTGGCCTGGTGGTGTGCGATAATGGGCGAAATCTCGTTGCAGCTCTGGGACTAGCCGATTTGACGCACATCCCTTGCCTGGCGCATGTGCTGAATTTGGTGGTGCAGAAGTTCATTCGCAACTACCCCGACATGTCAGAGCTGCTGCATAAAGTGCGGGCCGTCTGTTCGCGCTTCCGGCGTTCACAACCTGCCGCTGATCGACTGTCTGCGCTACAGCGTAACTTTGGCCTTCCCGCTCACCGCCTCATATGCGACGTGCCCACCAGGTGGAACTCCACCTTGCACATGCTGGACAGACTGTGCGAGCAGCAGCAGGCCATAGTGGAGTTTCAGCTGCAGCACGCATGGGTCAGTCGCACTGCGGATCAGCCCCACTTCACCACCAATGACTGGGCCTCCATGCGAGACCTGTGTGTCCTGTTGCGCTGTTTCGAGTACTCCACCAACATGGCCAGTGGCGATGACGCCGTTATCAGCGTTACAATACCACTTCTATGTCTCCTTGAGAAAACACTTAGGGCGATGATGGAAGAGGAGGTGGCCCAGGAGGAAGAGGAGGAAGAGGGGTCATTTTTAGTACTTTCAGGCCAGTCTCTTCGAAGTGACTCAGAGGGAGGTTTTTTGCAACAGCAGAGGCCAGGTACAAATGTGGCCAGACAGGGCCCACTACTGGAGGACGAGGAGGACGAGGATGAGGAGGAGGTGGAGGAGGATGAGGATGAGGATGAAGCAGGTTCACAGCGGGCTGGCACCCAACGCAGCTCGTGCCCATCACTGGTGCGTGGCTGGGGGGAAACACAGGACGATGACGATACGCCTCCCACAGAGGACAGCTTGTCCTTACCTCTGGGCAGCCTGGCACACATGAGCGACTACATGCTGCAGTGCCTGCGCAACGACAGCAGAGTTGCCCACATTTTAACGTGTGCGGACTACTGGGTTGCCACCCTGCTGGATCCCCGGTACAAAGACAATGTGCCCACCTTACTTCCTACACTGGAGCGTGATAGGAAGATGCGCGAGTACAAGCGCACATTGGTAGACGCGCTACTGAGAGCATTGGCAAATGTCACAGGGGAACCAGTGGAAGCCCAAGGCGAAGGCAGAGGAGGAGCAAGAGGTCGCCAACGCAGCTGTGTCACGGCCAGCTCCTCTGAGGGCAGGGTTAGCATGGCAGAGATGTGGAAAAGTTTTGTCACCACACCACAGCTAACTGCACCACCACCTGATACGGAACGTGTTAGCAGGAGGCAACATTTCACTAACATGGTGGAACAGTACCTGTGCACACCCCTCCACGTACTGACTGATGGTTCGGCCCCATTCAACTTCTGGGTCTCAAAATTGTCCACGTGGCAAGAGCTAGCCTTTTATGCCTTGGAGGTGCTGGCCTGCCCGGCGGCCAGCGTTTTGTCTGAACGTGTATTCAGCACGGCAGGGGGCGTCATTACAGACAAACGCAGCCGCCTGTCTACAGCCAATGTGGACAAGCTGACGTTCATAAAAATGAACCAGGCATGGATCCCACAGGACCTGTCCATCCCTTGTGCATATTAGACATTAACTACCTCCCCTTAACAATATATTATTGTACTCCAGGGCACTTCCTCATACAATCCTATTTTTATTTTCATTTTACCATTATATTGCGGGGCAACCCAAAGTTGAATGAACCTCTCCTCTGTCTGGGTGCCGGGGCCTAAATATGTGACAGTGGCCTGTTCCAGTGGTGGGTGACGTAAAGCCTGATTCTCTGCTATAACATGAAGACTGATTCTCCGCTGACATGAAGCCAGATTCTCTGTTACGGGATCTCTCTCCTCTGCCTGGGTGCCTGGGCCTAAATATGTGACAGTGGCCTGTTCCAGTAGTGGGTGACGTGACGCCTGATTCTCTGCTATGACATGAAGACTGATTCTCTGCTGACATGCCCAGGCACCCAGGCAGAGGAGAGAGATCCCGTAACAGAGAATCTGGCTTCATGTCAGCAGAGAATCAGTCTTCATGTTATAGCAGAGAATCAGGCTTTACGTCACCCACCACTGGAACAGGCCACTGTCACATATTTAGGCCCCGGCACCCAGACAGAGGAGAGGTTCATTCAACTTTGGGTTGCCCCGCAATATAATGGTAAAATGAAAATAAAAATAGGAATTCGGTCAGCTGTTTGCTATTGTGCGTTTGCTAATGAGCCTAGCTCACTAAGGTGTTACATTTGTTGCTGGGGGAGGAGTTTGGGAAGGAGTGTGTGTATATATAGAGACAGACTCATTAGCTGGCCTAATTCATTAGCTGAAAGTACTAGCTTCAAGTACTACATTAAGTACTAGTAAAGAGATATTGCAGGAGATAGTCAGGAGGTAGGCTGGAAGGTGGAAACAATACAAAAAAAAAAGGTAAGATTTGTTTGATTTAAAGTTACAAATTTATTTTTTTATTTTTCTATTTTTTTCTCCTCTTTAAAATGGCAGACTTGGTTCAGTGCAGGAATTGTTGTGCATTTATTTCATGTTCCACTCTTTGGAGATTCGGATGCTGTCAGATCTGTAGACAGTTCTCCTTACTGCAGCAGGAAATTGCATTTTTGAAAGCTGAAATATTTAAATTATCTGTTAAACAAACTCCAGCTAGGACTGCTGCAATGCCACTGCCACAGAGGACCCCCAGAAATGGCAGATGGGTTAATGTAGGTTCTGGAAGTCTTAGAGTGGTGGATAGAAGACATGTCCCACAGTCGGTGGTTCTCCATAATTCATTTGCAGCACTCTCAGAATGTAAGGACAACATGGATATGGACTCAAGCACAGAGGGTGAGAAACCATCGACTCCTATGTCTAATGTATGCAACAAAAAAGATAAAGTGAAGTCTCAAAGGATGCAGCTGTTGCTGGGTGATTCAATCATAAGAAGTGTGGAGCTTAAAGAAAATGGTTTTGTGAGATGTCTCCCTGGGGCTACTGCTAGAAGAGATAGAAGACGTATTATTAATATTGTTAAGCAAGCAAAGCAGGAAGGGGACATGGATGTTCTTGTCCATCTAGGGACAAATGACCTGGCTTGCAATGAAGTGTCAGAGGTGAAAAAATCTTTTATCACACTTGGTAATGACGTACAGGATTTTGCATCCACCATTTCATTTTCTGAAGTTCTGCCTGTGCATAATGTTCAGAATGATAGGCAGAGGCGCATAAAGGAGTTCAACATATGGCTTGGTAAATGGTGTCAAGAGCAAGGATTTGGCTTTGTTTCTCATGATAGCTCTACTTGGAATAGAAAGGAACTGTACAAAAAAGATGGTTTGCATCTTTCTCTCAAAGGAACAAATGTACTTAGTGAACAGCTCCAAGAATTTGCGAAAGAGTATTTAAACTAGGAAGGGGGGGCAAAAGAGTGAAAATAAAAGAGTCCAATTGCCCCCCGAAACAATGCCAGAACAGGTCTGAAGCACAGAGGTTAAGAAATGATAAGCTCAGAGTCCTGTCTACAAATGCTCGCAGTTTAGGTAAAAAAATCAATGAACTTGGGTCAATAATGGCATCTGAGAATGTAGATTTAGTGGCTGTTACGGAGACATGGTTTAATGAAAGAAATGACTGGGACATAACCATACCAGGGTACTCTTTATACAGAAGAGACAGAGAAGGCAAGAAAGGAGGAGGAGTGGCCCTGTATGTGAAAGATAGCATTAAATCTAACCTAATACAAGTTGGTGAGGCCAACATAGAGTCAGTTTGGGTTACGTTGCAGTTTGCTAACCATGCAGTAACTCGTGTAGGTGTGATATATAGACCACCTGGTCAAGTTAAAGAACTAGATGATCTACTAGTTGAAGAAATAGCTAAAATGACAATGAAAGGAGAAGTTATCATTATGGGAGATTTCAATCTTCCAGATATAAACTGGAAAACCAAAATAGCAAGTTCTACCAGGAGTACAGATATTCTAAATTCCCTACTGGGGTTATCTCTACAACAAGTGGTTGAGGAGCCAACCCGGAGGGAGGCCATTTTGGATTTGGTATTCACAAACGGGGATTCGGTATATGATGTCATTGTAGGCGAAACCTTGGGATCTAGTGATCACCAGTCAGTGTGGTTTAATATAAGAACTGTGAAAGAGTCCCACCACACAAAAACAAAAGTTTTAGATTTTAGAAAAACAGACTTTTCAAAAATGAAATTAGTCATAAATGAGTCCTTATCAGACTGGAACGGATTACATGGAGTCCAGGAGAAATGGGACTACTTAAAAGGTGCATTATTGAAGGCAACAGAAAATTGCATTAGACTCGTCAGTAAAAGCAAAAAAAGGAGGAGACCAATGTGGTACTCAGCAGAAGTGGCCCAAATCATTAAAAATAAAAAGCTAGCATTTTGTAATTATAAAAAAACCCAGAGCAATGAAGATAAGGAAATCTACAAGATTAGGCAGAGAGAGGCCAAGCAAGTTATAAGAACTTCTAAAGCGCAGGCAGAAGAAAAACTAGCTCAGTCTATGAAAAAAGGGGATAAGACATTCTTCAGATATATAAATGAAAAAAGGAAATTAAAACAAGGAATAACTAAATTAAAAACAAAGGACGGAAGGTATGTAGAAGAGAATAAAGGGCTAGCCGACTGCCTTAATGAATACTTCTGTTCAGTTTTTACAAAAGAAAAAGGAGAAGGACCTCCACTAGAAAGAATGACTATTAAATCGTTTGATGCATGTATCTTTACAGAGGAAGATGTTCTAAGTTTGCTGTCTAAGGTGAAGACAGATAAGTCACAGGGGCCTGATGAGATACACCCAAAATTATTAAAAGAGCTTAGTGGTGAGCTGGCAAAACCGTTAACAGATTTATTTAACCAATCATTAGTAACAGGAGTCGTCCCGGAAGATTGGAAATTGGCAAATGTCATGCCCATTCACAAGAAAGGTAGTAGGGAGGAATCGAGCAACTATAGACCAATGAGTCTGACATCAATAGTAGGCAAATTAATGGAAACCCTATCAAAGGATAGGATTGTGGAACATCTAAAATCCCATGGATTGCAAGATGAAAAACAACATGGGTTTACTTCAGGGAGATCATGTCAAACAAATCTTATAGATTTTTTTGACTGGGTGAATAAAATAATAGACGGTGGAGGTGCAGTAGACATCGCATATCTAGATTTTAGTAAGGCTTTTGACACTGTCCCACATAGAAGACTTATCAATAAACTGCAGTCATTGAGCATGGACTCCCATATTGTTGAGTGGATTAGGCAGTGGCTGAGTGACAGACAACAGAGGGTTGTAGTCAATGGAGAACATTCAAAACAAGGTAATGTTACCAGTGGGGTTCCACAGGGATCTGTACTGGGACCGATTTTGTTTAATATCTTCATAAGTGATATTGCAAAAGGCCTCGCTGGTAAGGTTTGTCTTTTTGCTGATGACACAAAGATATGTAACAGGGTTGATGTTCCTGGAGGGAAACGCCAAATGGAAAAGGATTTAGGAAAACTAGAAGAATGGTCAGAACTCTGGAAACTGAAATTTAATGTGGATAAGTGCAAGATAATGCACCTGGGGCGTAAAAACCCAAGGGCAGAATATAGAATATTTGACACAGTCCTGACCTCAGTATCTGAGAAAAGGGATTTAGGAGTAATTATTTCAGAAGACTTAAAGGTGGGAAGACAATGTAATAGAGCAGCACGAAATGCCAGCAGAATGCTTGGATGTATAGGGAGAGGTATAAGCAGTAGAAAGAGTGAAGTGCTTATGCCGCTGTACAGAACACTGGTGAGACCTCACTTGGAGTATTGTGCGCAGTACTGGAGGCCATATCTCCAGAAGGATATAGATACTCTAGAGAGAGTTCAGAGAAGAGCTACTAAACTAGTACATGGATTGCAGGATAAAACTTACCAGGAAAGGTTAAAGGACCTTAATATGTATAGCTTGGAAGAAAGAAGAGACAGAGGGGATATGATAGAAACTTTTAAATACATAAAGGGAATCAACTCGGTAAAGGAAGAGAGCATATTTAAAAGAAGAAAAACTACCACAAGAGGACACAGTTTTAAATTAGAGGGGCAAAGGTTTAAAAGTAATATAAGGAAGTATTACTTTACTGAGAGAGTAGTGGATGCATGGAATAGCCTTCCTGCAGAAGTGGTAGCTGCAAATACAGTGAAGGGGTTTAAGCATGCATGGGATAGGCATAAGGCCATCCTTCATATAAGATAGGGCCGGGGGCTATCCATAGTATTCAGTATATTGGGCAGACTAGATGGGCCAAATGGTTCTTATCTGCCCAATATACTGAATACTATGGATAGCCCCCGGCCCTATCTTATATGAAGGATGGCCTTATGCCTATCCCATGCATGCTTAAACCCCTTCACTGTATTTGCAGCTACCACTTCTGCAGGAAGGCTATTCCATGCATCCACTACTCTCTCAGTAAAGTAATACTTCCTTATATTACTTTTAAACCTTTGCCCCTCTAATTTAAAACTGTGTCCTCTTGGTTCTTATCTGCCGACACATTCTATGTTTCTATGTTTCTATGTTTCTATGAAGCCAGATTCTCTGTTACGGGACCTCTCTCCTCTGCCTGGGTGCCTGGGCCTAAATATGTGACAGTGGCCTGTTCCAGTGGTGGGTGACGTGAAGCCTGATTCTCTGCTATAACATGAAGACTGATTCTCTGCTGACATAAAGCCAGATTCTCTGTTACGGGACCTCTCTCCTCTGCCTGGGTGCCTGGGCCTAAATATGTGACAGTGGCCTGTTCCAGTGGTGGGTGACGTGAAGCCTGATTCTCTGCTATGACATTAAGACTGATTCTCTGCTGACATGAAGCCAGATTCTCTGTTACGGGACCTCTCTCCTCTGCCTGGGTGCCTGGGCCTAAATATGTGACAGTGGCCTGTTCCAGTGGTGGGTGATGTGAAGCCTGATTCTCTGCTATGACATGAAGACTGATTCTCTGCTGACATGAAGCCAGATTCTCTGTTACGGGACCTCTCTTCTCTGCCTGGGTGCCTGGGCCTAAATATGTGACAGTGGCCTGTTCCAGTGGTGGGTGACGTGACGCCTGATTCTCTGCTATGACATGAAGACTGATTCTCTGCTGACATGAAGCCAGATTCTCTGTTACGGGACCTCTCTCCTCTGCCTGGGTGCCTGGGCCTAAATATGTGACAGTGGCCTGTTCCAGTGGTGGGTGACGTGAAGCCTGATTCTCTGCTATGACATGAAGACTGTTTCTCTGCTGACATGAAGCCAGATTCTCTGTTACGGGACCACTCTCCTCTGCCTGGGTGCCTGGGCCTAAATATGTGACAGTGGCCTGTTCCAGTGGTGGGTGACGTGAAGCCTGATTATCTGCTATGACATGAAGACTGATTCTCTGCTGACATGAAGCCAGATTCTCTGTTACGGGACCTCTCTCCTCTGCCTGGGTGCCTGGGCCTAAATATGTGACAGTGGCCTGTTCCAGTTGTGGGTGACGTGAAGCCAGATTCTCTGCTATGACATGAAGACTGATTCTCTGCTGACATGAAGCCAGATTCTCTGTTACGGGACCTCTCTCCTCTGCCTGGGTGCCGGGGCCTAAATATATGACAATGGACTGTTACAGTGGTGGGTGACGTGAAGCCAGATTCTCTGCTATGGCATGAAGAGACTGATTCTCTGCTGACGTGAAGCCACATTCTCTGCTATGGGACCTCTGTCCAATTGATATTGGTTATTTTTTTTATTTTTTTATTTTTTATTTTATTTATTTCCCTATCCACATTTGTTTGCAGGGGATTTACCTACATGTTGCTGCCTTTTGTAGCCCTCTAGCTCTTTCCTGGGCTGTTTTACAGCCTTTTTAGTGCCGAAAAGTTCGGGTCCCCATTGACTTCAATGGGGTTCGGGTTCGGGACGAAGTTCGGGTCGGGTTCGGATCCCGAACCCGAACATTTTCGGGAAGTTCGGCCGAACTTCTCGAACCCGAACATCCAGGTGTTCGCTCAACTGTAATCTTGGGTAATGTATAAAAGATGGGTGTCATGGGATGAGTATTGGTTAGAAAAGTAATAGTGGTGTCTTCAATTACATTTAAATTATGATAGTTAGTTAAAATGTCGCGGATTTTGTCCCCTACTTGTTTAGTGGGATTGTGTTATAGTTTTAGGTAGACCTCAGTGTCATGTAACTAATGATATATATCTCCCTAGTATATTTTTCTTTATCCATGATCACTAGAGACCCTCCCTTGTCCGCTGGTTTAAATATTAGATCTATCTATCAATGTTGTTAAGATTGTGAGTGAACTTAAATTTGCCTCTTTCCAGATCCTTTTTGAATGTGGCTAGGTCATGTTGCACTAGGCTAATGCAGGTCTCAATAGCGGGTTGATTTTTAGGGGGAGTGAATGTGCTTTTATTATGTAAACCCAAATTTTGTATAGAGATCTGGGATGGTGAAGTGACCTCAGTGGTTCTATTTGATGCCAATGAGAAATGGACCTTCAGGCGGATATTCCTAAAGAGTCTCTGTAAGTCCATATCCAACTGGAACGTGTCCAGTTGTCTTGAAGGGCAGTAGGAGAGACCCTTCTCTAATAGAGACAGTTCTGCATGCCCTAGTGTATATGATTAAATGTTCATTACCAGAGATTTAACCTGTGATCTAGTTGTAATGTGTGAGGTCCCCCATAGAAAAGACGTGGGGCCCCCTCTCTGTCCTCTTCTTCCTCGTGAAGATCGTTGTTCGCCAGAACCAGGTTGCGGATGTTCACCGCTAGATCCCGATTGGATAGATTACATGGAAGATGAGCGCCACCTGGAGTAGTTAGAACGTAATGATGATTGGCCATCTATAGACACAATTTTGTCTATAATCTTCCTTATCATGTAGGAATTTACTTCTTTTGGATGCCTCAACTTCTTTGCTGTGTTGTGATAAGGTAGAATTGATCTTCTCATTAAGTTTATTGTAGTCCTCTGTTGGTAAGGTAGCTTTAAGTTGGTCTTCCATAGTGTTAATTTCTATTTTCATGTTAGTAATTGCATTCTGTAGGTAGGATAGCATTGGAGTCATTAGATCGAAACATTAGATCAAAATTGTGGTTTACAATTTTATTTCCAATAAATAATTTATGATTCATCCATATGTGTACCTAGACATTTGAGTGCCCTCCACTTCACATATCCACTTGTTTATCTACTATTTTGGCAATAGGTGCTGCCATCTGGAGAGAGCACCTATCCGTGAATTGCTGACAGTAGAGCCTCTGTATATTTCTATTTATTCAGAATTTGTTAGAACTTTTCGCAAAATTCTTTAATATATTTGAAAAACGTGGGTCTGGTACGAATACGTAGTCCATGTGGGATTCGTTTGACTCTTAGGCGAAGCATGTCACTTATGTTATTTCCTTTTTTTCTGTTATAGTTTGATAAAGGCCGAATTTGGCCGAAACGTCACTAATACTAGCCGCAGATTCAATAAAGCAAGCAATATTCATTGAGCAATGACCAATTGTGATATTTCTGGAGTTTCTTTCAACTTTATTTGTCAGTTGGCAGAACTATGAAATTAATGATGTCTTTCCACTCTTTAACATCCTGGAGGGGATGCTGACAATTAGGATTGGCAAGGGGACAGAAGACGTGGCACCCACATCTCATGACGACCACTTGAGCCCTAAGAAGGATGAACTGACAGATAAGGAGGATGATGAGGAGGACATAAATGCCCAGGATTTTTATACACACCTAGTTAGTTTATTTGCCCATTGACAGGAAAAGAGGAGGAGGAGGAGCTGGAGGGCGACAACAAAGACGATGCAGATGACTCCAAAAGAACATGACAGACAGTATGCAGTGGAGATGGAGGCCCTCAGGAAGGCCCTCCAAGTCCCTTATGCAAATGGCAAGATGCATGCTGTCATGTTTGCATAGTGACAGGCTGACAGCCGCATTGTGAGGATTCAGCAGAGGTATGACTACTTGTTATCCACATTGTAATACCCTCTCTACAGGTCAAAAATTGGTACATTTTTGGACCTTCTGAGAGGAATGCAAAAACAGAGACATGCTGTGTAGTCGGTTAGTTGCTGCCTACGAGTGCCATCTGTCATCCTCAGGAAGGTCTGACCCGGGGACACTGCGGTTACACTCCCCTGCCATAACTGGACGGGGGGGAGGGGGGTCAGGAGCATCACCAGCTCCATAAGTAGCAACTTATGGAGTCTTTGATAACCAGTTTTCTTCAGCCACCTTCTGAAGAAACCAACAAGCAGGAGTTGCAGTGGGACATCCAGCAGAACCTCAACCAACAGATGGTGGCATACTTGGACTGAACCCTGTTTCCCAAGGTCCCCTAGACTACTGGGCATGCAAACTTAAACTGTCTGAAACTGGCAGAGTTTGCCATGAGCATACTTTCCTTGCCCGGCCAGTAGTGTGGCATCTGAGCGGGTGTTCAGTGCAGGGGGAGCATAGTTACCCCTAAGAGAACTTACCTTTCTTCCCAAAACGTGGAAAAACTAACCGTCATAAAGATAATTCAGGTATGGATCAACCAGAATTGCCAGACAACAGTGCCTGATGCAACAGAATAGATCATTATTGTAACGGTCGTGTACATACCACACACAGGGGGGAGGGAAGTGACCACTGCACTCCACCCTCACCCCTGGCCCTGCCTACTTGCCTTGAAAGTCCTAATGACAGGGGAAAACTGGACGGCAATTCCTAGCTTGGAATAAGTGCAGGGAGAACAGACCAGACAAACAACAGAACGTGAACGGACCGAGTCAATACCAGGAGAGCAACGAGGTACAAATGGAGCAAACAAAGAATAGTCAGGAGAAGCCAGGTTCATAAATACCAGAAGAGTCGTGAAGTACCAATGGAGTCATCAGAGGATCGTCAGGAGGACGCCGGGGTCAGAATACCATGAGAGCAGCAAAAGTACAAAAGGAGCAGGCAGAGGATCGTCAGGAATTCAGCAGACGGTAAGTACAAAATCGCAGGTGGAACCTAAATAACAGGCAACCTGTGGCCATCAGGCTGCCTGTTTAAATACTGACTAACAGGGGTCATGTGATGTGGCTAACGTCACATAACTCACCCTGCTGCATAGGGCTGAGCACCGAGTGCCCAGCTCGGTGCTCAGGCTTATCCTGGTTGCTGGGGGAACCGAGGACGCCGCCCGCGCTGAGGAGAGTGAGCACATCGCCGGCGCCCCGTGACAATTATGCCACTAATGATCATACTGTAGTGTACTGGCACACTGGAATATTGTGCAAAATGGGCTGTTACTTTTGACCATGTGCTTCTGCCACAATTCTGATGCTGCCACCCGCCTGATGCTATCTGCCTGGTGCCACCTGCCGGCTGCCTCTACTGCCATTCCTACAATGGGCCTTTTTTGCCTACTGATATGCACATGTTACATTTTTAAAATGATATGAATGGCACTGGGCCTTGCTATCACACTTCTGTTTTTGGGTTCTGCTACTACTGTGATCTGCCAGCATCTTGTGCTGTATTCCACTGCTGCAGCCACCCTCCCCACTATATTATGGGGCCACTATTGTCACTGTTACTGCCACTGCTGCTGCTGCCACCCTCCCTGCTCTGTCATGGGTCCACTATTGTCACTTCTACTGCCACTGCTGCTGCTGCCACCCTTCCCACTCTGTCATGGGGCCACTATTGTCACTGTTACTGCCACTGTTGCCACTCTCCCCATTCTGTCATGTGGCCACTACTATCACTGCTACTGCCACTGCTGCTGCTGCCACAGTCCCCACTCTGTCATGGGGCCACTATTGTCACTGTTACTGCCACTGTTGCCACTCTCCCCATTCTGTCATGGGGCAACTACTGTCACTGCTACTGCCACTGCTGCTGCTGCCACAGTCCCCACTCTGTCATGGGGCCACTATTGTCACTATTACTGCCACAGCTACCACCTCTGCTGACAGTGCAGGCATGTTGCTGTTGTACTATTTAGTGGATGCCTTCAGCGAGCTAATGTCAGTATCATTTCCCCTTCGGTATTCAAGGTTCTGTGTTGGCTGGAAGAATCGCCAGCTTTAGAGCCTCCAATCTTCACCATCCTGGATCAAACAGGCTGAAAAACAAGCTATAAGGGCGATTTAACTGACGGAGCTACTGCTGCATGCGTCCAGTCAGTTCAGGCGCTAGCTCTGCCCCCCCCCCCCCCCCAATGTCATTGTGACATAATTTTCTATTGCTATCATTGAATTCAAGAGCTTAAAGATGGGAGTGGAGGAGAGCAAAAATTCTTTAAAAAATAAAAAAAGTTAAAAAAAGAGAGAACAAAAAGATATAAAAAGAATCGGAGACCTCAGAGTTAGAGATTAATGAAATTGTCAATAATTTGATTTGGCTGCTTCACCAAATTTCATAAATAAATTTGAATTACTTTGTCACAAATTACTTTCCATGGAACAGCGATCATGCCACCTCCCTTTATTGAACTCCCCAGATGCCGCATTCATCACTGATTGTGTTGTCTGACATTGAAATTGAGGCCTTTCAGGGGTTAATAAGGGTAAAAAATAAACATACTCACCTTATCCATTTGCTCACGGAGAGGCCATCACATTTATCTTGATTGAAGAAACTGTGTGAAATCTTGCACGGAGACGTGATGACGTCATCACACTGGCCGAGTCATCACTTATGATGTTACCATGCCTGGCCAGCGTGCAGACGTGGAACTATAATTTACATCAGTTTCTGGCATCATTTATATTAAATGGTGGGTCATGTAAAACCCCACCCCCTAAAACTAAGTCCTGCCCCTTTCTCACCACTTTAGAAAAGTGGTGAGAAGCTCAAAAAGTCCCAAATAATGGTGCAAATATTGTGTCTGCCATAATTTGTAACTTTTTAAACCATAATAGTGGCGTAAAAACTTTCATAAATGTCCACCATTGTGTTTATGGCTTCTAAACCCTATGTTTTAAGGTAACAAGAATGGTCTAAAAACTTGCTAGACAATTGTCCACAATAATAACCAAAGTCAAATAATTGGTAAATCATGCTATGATTTAATTACTATGCTAAGGTAATCAGAATATAATTACTTTTTACCATGTTCCTTTTAAATAAAGAGGACCTGTTCCTCTCCTGATATGTCTGTTTTATTTACAGCTTGCATCTGCCATGTAACACCAATTTTGGAGAATCTTTCCATATAACTCTGTGTTGTGCCATTCCTCTATTTTTTCCTTTTAGAAGTTTATGAATGAATTGGCAGTAGTCTGCAGTAAATTTCCAGCTGCTGGCAATTCATTTATAAACTTCTAGGAATAATAGAAGTAATCAATATAAAATAATAGAAGAATGGCACAATAGAAAGTTATACCAACAGATGCTACAGAATTGTTAGTACATGGGGAACATAAGTAGTTACTAAAGCATACATGTCAGGAGAGGAGACAAGTCCTTTTTAATATTTAAAATTCTATAGAATCGAATATACAGATTTGGTTTGGGTTCAAAAGCTATATTTAGACTACAATTCCTCATGTCTACACACCCTCTACTTCCTTTGTATAGTCCCAGATTTTAATATATAAAATATATTATGTATTTTAATGCTTAGTAGTAGCACCCAGCTATTGATAGAACAGTTACTTATTATTCATACTGTAATTACTTTTATCATTTACCTGTTTCTGTCCTTAGCACTGTGTCATATTCTACTTTGCCATATCTAACCTCAAGCAAATTATAGAAACAGAATTACATTACTCCCCTGAGTTTAGGATTTGAGAAGGCAAATTAACTTTATTGTCACCACCTTTTTAAAAACCAAACAGTGAGACTGCTCAGTAAAAATTGAGTCAGTTCCCAGTTCATAATGGTTCAATCAAGCAGATGTTAATCAGGAAACCACACAAAAAGAGAGCAATCCTTTCTACAGTCTCTCAGCTTCTGGCCATAGAATCCATTCTTCTAATTTTACAATTGGAAAAAGGAGTAGGTTTCTTTTCAGTCCATGTTGTATTCAGCCATAAAAAAGAGGTTTGATCCTTCTTCTAACTTAACTCAGCAAAACTCATTTTCCCACAAATTAGCCGGTGACCATAAGCATTTTCTATACCTGGAGACATTGCAGAATCCTGGCTCCAGTTTTCCTCCTGCATTACTGATAGCATAATATACCAACCAATAGCAGAGCCTTTAAAAAAGCATTGCAACTTTTGGACTTATAGTAGTATAATGTGGCTTCAGTGCAATGGCATCATCATGATCAATAGTTCTGAATGCTTTTGTATAGGAGAACATAGAAAATGCATAATATTTCAATAAAGGATGGTTGGATATCTTACCTAAGGACAATCGACTATATGTCGCATATCAGGTTTAAGTGCCTACTAGAAAAGTGAAAAAATTGATCATCAGTGTCTATATCCACTAATACTTCAAATTGGCATTGCTCTTTAAAGCAAACCTGTCACCATGAAAATGCAATGTAAGCTATAAGCAGCAGGTTACATAGCAGAAGGAGCTGAGCTGATAGATGTATAGCTTTATAGGAAAAGATTCAGTAAAACTTGTAATTTATTCATTTAAATTCCTGCTCATTCTGAGCTTTGAAGTCAAGGAGGCGGTCCTATCAGTGATTGACAGCTATCTGTGTATACACAGTCATATAGGGAAGGCTGTCAATTACTGATAGGACCGTCTCTTTGACTTCAAAGCCCAGAGTAAGCAGGAATTTAAAATAAGGCCTCATGCACACGACCGTTCCATTTTTTGCGGAACAGAACGGGCGCCGGCAATATAAATGCCTATTCTTGTCCGCAAAGCGCGGACAAGAATGGGACATGTTATATTTTTTTAGTGGAACGGAGCCACGGATGCAGACAGCACACGGAGTGGTGTCCGCATCTTTTGCGGCCCCATTGTAGTGAATGGGTCCGCATCCGAGCCGCCAAAACGGCGGCTCGGATGCGGACCCAAACAACGGTCGTGTGCATGAGGCCTAATGAAATACAAGTTTTACTGATTCTTTTCACATAAAGCTATATATCAGTCTGCTCAGCTAGTTCCACTTCATAACATGCTGCCTGCCGATTGAAGTGCATTTTCATTGTGACAGGTTTAAATGAAAGTGTTTACTTCAAGTTTCCATTTGTAGGAAACTATGAAGATCTAGTTCAGTGTCAACTCCAAACCACATGCTGCACAGCATTTTTTTTATTACAGGTAGAAGTACATTCTGTGCAATAAATGTGAAGTACTGTATTTGTATCTCATTCATTTAAGAGTCTTGGAATTTATGTAGTGACATGTGTTTTGGGGTAATACACATTACAATATTTTCATATATTCATTCATGGTATTGCAGCAAATTTATAGGTCAGTGGATTGTCTACTCCATAGGATATTTCACAGACATGTTTACTGTCTACAATACACACAATTATTAGATAAGCAAGTATTTTGACCATATTATCATTTTTATGCATATTTTACGACTCCAGGCTGTATAAACTTGAATGCTTCGTATACTTCAGTCCATCAGGTGATGTTACATAGTTACATAGTTAATACGGTTGAAAAAAGACATAAGTCCTTCAAGTTCAACTAAGGGATAGGTGGGGACGCGAATCCCAGAAGGAATTGAGACTCAGATTTCGACACGTTTTTTATAAGCATTAATGTTGTTTACTTTTAGGAATTCATCTAAACCCTTTTTAAAACTGTCCACTGTTCCTGCTGTGACCACGTCCTGAGGAAGTCTATTCCACAGCTTCGATGTTCTTACAGTAAAGAAGCTTTGATGTTTCCAGAGACTGAACTTTTTCCTCTCCAATCCTTGTCTTTTGAGCGCATTTTACATGGAGCAGTTTTTCACTATATTTTTTGTATGGCCTATTTATATATTTGTGTAGGTTAATGTGTATTTGTGTAATGAGGGATAATGTGACCAAATGATATCAAGACCCTATATCACAGTGTGCATAATTATTAGGCAGCTTTCCTGTGGCAAAATGGGCCAAAAAAGAGATTTAACTGTCAAAAAGTATCAAAAGTAAAAAGAAAAATATTTCAGAGGGATGCAGCAATCTTGAAATTGCTAAAAGATTGGGGTGTCATCACAGAACCATCAAACATTTAGTTGCAAGTAGTCAACGGGGCACAAGAAATGTGTTGAGAAAAACAGACTCAAATTAACTGCCCAAGATTTGAGAAGAATCCCACATAAAGGGACCAAGAAACCATTTCCATCCATATTCCAGAACTGCAACCTTCTTGGCGTGCCTAGAAGTACAAGGTGTTCAGTGCTAAGAGACATGGCCAATAGTGTTGAACTCGAAAATTCGAAAAGCTAATTTTTTTTTGCGAATATCAGCACTTCGAGAATTTGCGAATATTTAGAATATAGTGCTATATATTCGTTTTTCTTTTTTTTAACACAGTACATTTAAGGTGATAATCCCTCCCTTCTTCTAGCTTATGGGCCAATGAAAATGCGTTGTCACAGCTTAGCAATATCCCTAGCAACCAATAGAAAAGTTGCCTACCCCACGCTGATATTTCGCGCGCATTACACAAATAATACATTGCCGATTTTGGCAAATTCACGAATTTATGATGAATATTCTACAAAATATTTGCAAAATATTGCGAATTCGAATATTGCACCTGCAGCTCATCACTAATGGCTAAAGTAAGGAAGCCTGAAACTTGAGCACCAGTGAACAAGACACATAAATTGAAACATCAAGACTGGGCCAAGAAATTTTTGAAGACAGATTTTTCAAAGGTTTTATGGACCAATAAGATGAGAGTAAGTATGGATGGGCCCGTTGCTGGATCAGTAATTAGCACAGAGCTCCACTTCGACTCAGACACCAGTGTGGTGGTGGTGGGTTACTGCTACTCAGACACCAGTGTGGTGGTGGTGGGTTACTGCTATGGGCTGGTATTATAAAAGATCGACTAGTTAGACTTTTTTGTGTTGAAGATGGACTCAAAATTAACTCGTAAACCTACTGCTAGTTTTTAGAAGACACTTTCTTCAAGCAGTGGAAGTCTGCATTTTTCAAGAAAACCATAATTTTTATGCAGGACAATGCTCCATTGAATGCATTGAAGTACAAGCCTTAAATATGAAAGAGTAATCACATGTCCCCCTTCTTCACCTGACCTAAACCCTATTGAGAAATGATGGGCCCTTCTTAAATAGGAGATTACCAGTGAAGAAAAACAGTACACCTCTCTAAACAGCGTCTCGGAGGCAGTGGTTGCTGCTCCTGCACAAAACGTTGATGGTCAACAGATTAAGAAACTGACAGTCTCCTTGGAAGGAAGGCTTATGACTTATTGAAAAGAAGGGTGGCTGTTAGTGTTCAGCAAATCAGGCTTCAGATCCTAGATCAAAAGTCGACTAGTTTAAAACTTCATTTGAATGCTGTATGGAGATCCGTCTCCATACAGCATTCAAATGTATGGGCTTGGGAGAGGGAAATTTGTTATTCCTGAAGTCTCTCGGGACTTCGCTGAATTTGGAATTTGATTTTCAACTTTAAAACCATTTTAAAACATGGATCCAAAGTCGGCTTCGGTACCAAGGTACCAGTCGGTACCGAATGAGACTTCGGATCCATGTTTTAAAATGGTTTTGAAGTTTGAAAATCATTGCCCGAAGTTATTCACCGAAGTTTCACAAGACTTCAGGAATAACAAGTTTCCCTCAACCAAGCCCATATCCATCTCCGTACAGCAAAGATAAAATTTGGAGCGAATCGACTACGGATCTAGGTTCCGAAGCTTGATTCACTCAACACTAGTGGTTATATTGGCCACTGATTTTTTTAATATTTTTTCAAAATGTAAGAAATGTTTATTTCATTTTAGTTGTTTATTTATTATTCTTACTTTAACAGATGAAAATAAACAAGTGAGATGGGAAATGTTTCCTTTTTCATTTAGTGAAATAACAATTCTACACACTAATAGTTGCCCAATACTTATGTATCCATAGTTATTCTATAAGAAGGCCAAAACCTCACTTTTACATGCTTAAATATTCAGGTTTGAAGTTTATTAACATTTTGGATTGACCAACAGCACTGTAATTTTTCAATAATAAAATTAATCCTCAAAAATACAGCTTGCCTAATAATTGTGTGCACAGTGTACATACACAATAGCAAGCTTTAAATCTGTGAATCTGCTTAGCTTTGGACTAGTGACATCTTATCTCTCTGCAAAAATCTCATATTATAGTCAAGCGTTTCATACCCAGGATCACCACCTATATTCACATTTCTGTTATTATATGTTGAGTCCTGCCTATGCTGTCATCTTCCCTGCCATGTCTTTGATGCTTTTTGATATTCCTTGATTATCTCACTGTATGCAGCACACCACATTCCATGTCTTTGTTGCTGTATGCACCATAAAGTGAACCTTTGGCACCTGCAAATAAAATGTAATTCTTTATTCCAAACTTCTTAAAACAACATGTACATAGTAGCAAGGAAGCCTACCTGTTTCACATAAATTCAGTCATCCTTAGTCATGGCTTAGGTCTGTTCACACAAACAGTAATGAAAATATACAGGTATATCTATGTCACGTCTCGTGACACTGGTAGAAAACATCACAATTTATTAAAATCACTGCCACTAGTACAGTAAAAGGGTTGTCTTATTTCAGCAAATGGTAATTATTAAGTGGAAGAATTTAATGCAAAGCACTACGCTTGCACAAATTCACCAACAGGTAGATTTTTTTGCAATATGACTCAGATGGCAGATTAATTAGTATAGCTTGCCTCCCAAGTGTCCCTGTTTTGGAGGGGCATTCCCTCTTTTTTTTACCCAAGTCCTTCTGTCCCTTTTTGATCCTTGAATGTCCCTCTTTTGTTTTTTTATTAATTCTTTATTTTCAGAATTTTTTCAGTATAGACACAGTCAGTAACCTGAAGGTCTTAATTTGAAATCTATAGATAGAGAGTTACATATTTTCAGGTATAACAAACAATGAGTACACATAGCAATGTCAAAGTCATTCAAAGAATAGTAGCCAGCTATAAAGAAGAAGATGCAGAGCCATGTGTGACACCCGAATAATCATACCTAAATCTAGACAATAATAAGCCTAACTATTCAGGGCCACTCTAACTACATATTGATGAGCAAGTTATACATTAAATAAATGTACTAAGAGACATAAACCATTGTGGAAAGAAATTACTTTGAGCAGAAAAATTGGAGAAGAAAAAGAAGAAAGAAAATAGGGGGGAGAGGGGGGGGAAGGAGGGGGGGGTATACGCCGATGTCTAAAACCAGTAAGTCTATCTGGTTCCTGAGAAACCTAGTGAATGTGTGCCCTGATGGTTAGGTAATGACCAACAACATTGCGTATTTCCTCAGACCACCCCTAAAGTAAGCCCACTTCACTCACCCTCGTTCAGCCTCTTCCAAGGTTGCCAGGTTTTCAAAAATTTCTCATGACTTCTGCTGATCCAACTCGTCATTTCTTCGAATTGGCATATTTGGTTTACTTTAGCTTTCCATTCCTGTATTGAGGGAGTATTGGTGTTCCTCCAGTGGAGGGGTATAATGGCCTTGGCCGCCGATATGAGATGGGTCACTGAATGTCCCTCTTTTTGACCTGGAGAATTAATGTATAAATGTGCGTTAAAAAATTTACTAAATTACTCCTTACTAGAGTTGAGCAAACACCTGGATGTTCGGGTTCGAGAAGTTCGGCCGAACTTCCTGGAAATGTTCGGGTTCGGGATCCGAACCTGACCCGAACTTCGTCCCGAACCCCATTGAAGTCAATGGGGACCCGAACTTTTCGGCACTAAAAAGGCTGTAAAACAGCCCAGGAAAGAGCTAGAGGGCTGCAAAAGGCAGCAACATGTAGGTAAATCCCCTGCAAACAAATGTGGATAGGGAAATGAATTAAAATAAAAATTAAAAAAATAAAAATTAACCAATATCAATTGGACAGAGGTCCCATAGCAGAGAATCTGGCTTCACGTCAGCAGAGAATCAGTCTCTTCATGCCATAGCAGAGAATCTGGCTTCATGTCAGCAGAGAATCAGTCTCTTCATGCCATAGCAGAGAATCTGGCTTCATGTCAGCAGAGAATCAGTCTTCATGTCATAGCAGAGAATCAGTCTTCATGTCATAGCAGAGAATCAGGCTTCACGTCACCCACCACTGGAAGAGGCCACTGTCACACATTTAGGCCCAGGCACCCAGACAGAGGAGAGAGGTCCAGTAACAGAGAATCTGGCTTCATGTCAGCACAGAATCAGTCTTCATGTCATAGCAGAGAATCAGGCTTCACGACACCCACCACTGGAAGAGGCCACTGTCACACATTTAGGCCCTGGCACCCAGACAGAGGAGAGAGGTCCCGTAACAGAGAATCTGGCTTCATGTCAGCACAAAATCAGTCTTCATGTTATAGCAGAGAATCAGGCTTCACGTCACCCACCACTGGAACAGGCCACTGTAACACATTTAGGCCCTGGCACCCAGACAGAGGAGAGAGGTCCCGTAACAGAGAATCTGGCTTCATGTCAGCACAGAATCAGTCTTCATGTCATAGCAGAGAATCAGGCTTCACGTCACCCACCACTGGAAGAGGCCACTGTCACACATTTAGGCCCCGGCACCCAGACAGAGGAGAGAGGTCCCGTAACAGAGAATCTGGCTTCATGTCAGCACAGAATCAGTCTTCATGTCATAGCAGAGAATCAGGCTTCACGTCACCCACCACTGGAACAGGCCACTGTCACATATTTAGGCCCAGGCACCCAGGCAGAGGAGAGAGGTCCCGTAACAGAGAATCTGGCTTCATGTCAACACAGAATCAGTCTTCATGTCATAGCAGAGAATCAGGCTTCACGTCACCCACCACTGGAAGAGGCCACTGTCACACATTTAGGCCCTGGCACCCAGACAGAGGAGAGAGGTCCCGTAACAGAGAATCTGGCTTCATGTCAGCACAGAATCAGTCTTCATGTCATAGCAGAGAATCAGGCTTCACGTCACCCACCACTGGAAGAGGCCACTGTCACACATTTAGGCCCTGGCACCCAGACAGAGGAGAGAGGTCCCGTAACAGAGAATCTGGCTTCATGTCAGCACAGAATCAGTCTTCATGTCATAGCAGAGAATCAGGCTTCACGTCACCCACCACTGGAAGAGGCCACTGTCACACATTTAGGCCCCGGCACCCAGACAGAGGAGAGAGGTCCCGTAACAGAGAATCTGGCTTCATGTCAGCACAGAATCAGTCTTCATGTCATAGCAGAGAATCAGGCTTCACGTCACCCACCACTGGAACAGGCCACTGTCACATATTTAGGCCCAGGCACCCAGGCAGAGGAGAGAGGTCCCGTAACAGAGAATCTGGCTTCATGTCAGCAGAGAATCAGTCTTCATGTCATAGCAGAGAATCAGGCTTCACGTCACCCACCACTGGAACAGGCCACTGTCACACATTTAGGCCCCGGCACCCAGACACAGGAGAGAGGTCCCGTAACAGAGAATCTGGCTTCATGTCAGCACAGAATCAGTCTTCATGTCATAGCAGAGAATCAGGCTTCACGTCACCCACCACTGGAACAGGCCACTGTCACATATTTAGGCCCCGGCACCCAGACAGAGGAGAGGTTCATTCAACTTTGGGTTGCCCCGCAATATAATGGTAAAATGAAAATAAAAATAGGATTGAATGAGGAAGTGCCCTGGAGTACAATAATATATTGTTAAGGGGAGGTAGTTAATGTCTAATCTGCACAAGGGATGGACAGGTCCTGTGGGATCCATGCCTGGTTCATTTTTATGAACGTCAGCTTTTCCACATTGGCTGTAGACAGGCGGCTGCGTTTGTCTGTAATGACGCCCCCTGCCGTGCTGAATACACGTTCAGACAAAACGCTGGCCGCCGGGCAGGCCAGCACCTCCAAGGCATAAAAGGCTAGCTCTGGCCACGTGGACAATTTGGAGAATCTGGCTTCATGTCAGCACAAAATCAGTCTTCATGTTATAGCAGAGAATCAGGCTTCACGTCACCCACCACTGGAACAGGCCACTGTAACATATTTAGGCCCAGGCAGCCAGGCAGAGGAGAGAGGTCCCGTAACAGAGAATCTGGCTTCATGTCAGCACAGAATCAGTCTTCATGTCATAGCAGAGAATCAGGCTTCACGTCACCCACCACTGGAAGAGGCCACTGTCACACATTTAGGCCCTGGCACCCAGACAGAGGAGAGAGGTCCCGTAACAGAGAATCTGGCTTCATGTCAGCACAGAATCAGTCTTCATGTCATAGCAGAGAATCAGGCTTCACGTCACCCACCACTGGAAGAGGCCACTGTCACACATTTAGGCCCTGGCACCCAGACAGAGGAGAGAGGTCCCGTAACAGAGAATCTGGCTTCATGTCAGCACAGAATCAGTCTTCATGTCATAGCAGAGAATCAGGCTTCACGTCACCCACCACTGGAAGAGGCCACTGTCACACATTTAGGCCCCGGCACCCAGACAGAGGAGAGAGGTCCCGTAACAGAGAATCTGGCTTCATGTCAGCACAGAATCAGTCTTCATGTCATAGCAGAGAATCAGGCTTCACGTCACCCACCACTGGAACAGGCCACTGTCACATATTTAGGCCCCGGCACCCAGACAGAGGAGAGGTTCATTCAACTTTGGGTTGCCCCGCAATATAATGGTAAAATGAAAATAAAAATAGGATTGAATGAGGAAGTGCCCTGGAGTACAATAATATATTGTTAAGGGGAGGTAGTTAATGTCTAATCTGCACAAGGGATGGACAGGTCCTGTGGGATCCATGCCTGGTTCATTTTTATGAACGTCAGCTTTTCCACATTGGCTGTAGACAGGCGGCTGCGTTTGTCTGTAATGACGCCCCCTGCCGTGCTGAATACACGTTCAGACAAAACGCTGGCCGCCGGGCAGGCCAGCACCTCCAAGGCATAAAAGGCTAGCTCTGGCCACGTGGACAATTTGGAGACCCAGAAGTTGAATGGGGCCAAACCATCAGTCAGTACGTGGAGGGGTGTGCACAGGTACTGTTCCACCATGTTAGTGAAATGTTGCCTCCTGCTAACACGTTCCGTATCAGGTGGTGGTGCAGTTAGCTGTGGCGTGGTGACAAAACTTTTCCACATCTCTGCCATGCTAACCCTGCCCTCAGAGGAGCTGGCCGTGACACAGCTGCGTTGGCGACCTCTTGCTCCTCCTCTGCCTTCGCCTTGGGCTTCCACTGGTTCCCCTGTGACATTTGGGAATGCTCTCAGTAGTGCGTCTACCAACGTGCGCTTGTACTCGCGCATCTTCCTATCACGCTCCAGTGTAGGAAGTAAGGTGGGCACATTGTCTTTGCACCGGGGATCCAGCAGGGTGGCAACCCAGTAGTCCGCACACGTTAAAATGTGGGCAACTCTGCTGTCGTTGCGCAGGCACCGCAGCATGTAGTCGCTCATGTGTGCCAGGCTGCCCAGAGGTAAGGACAAGCTGTCCTCTGTGGGAGGCGTATCGTCATCGTCCTGTGTTTCCCTCCAGCCACGCACCAGTGATGGGCACGAGCTGCTTTGGGTGCCACCCCGCTGTGAACATGCTTCATCCTCATCCTCCTCCACCTCCTCCTCATCCTCGTCCTCCTCGTCCTCCAGTAGTGGGCCCTGTCTGGCCACATTTGTACCTGGCCTCTGCTGTTGCAAAAAACCTCCCTCTGAGTCACTTCGAAGAGACTGGCCTGAAAGTGCTAAAAATGACCCCTCTTCCTCCTCTTCCACCTGGGCCACCTCCTCTTCCATCATCGCCCTAAGTGTTTTCTCAAGGAGACATAGAAGTGGTATTGTAACGCTGATAACGGCGTCATCGCCACTGGCCATGTTGGTGGAGTACTCGAAACAGCGCAACAGGGCACACAGGTCTCGCATGGAGGCCCAGTCATTGGTGGTGAAGTGGTGCTGTTCCGCAGTGCGACTGACCCGTGCGTGCTGCAGCTGAAACTCCACTATGGCCTGCTACTGCTCGCACAGTCTGTCCAGCATGTGCAAGGTGGAGTTCCACCTGGTGGGCACGTCGCATATGAGGCGGTGAGCGGGAAGGCCGAAGTTACGCTGTAGCGCAGACAGGCGTGCAGCGGCAGGGTGTGAACGCCGGAAGCGCGAACAGACGGCCCGCACTTTATGCAGCAGCTCTGACATGTCGGGGTAGTTGCGAATGAACTTCTGCTCCACCAAATTTAGCACATGTGCCAGGCAAGGGATGTGCGTCAAACCGGCTAGTCCCAGAGCTGCAACGAGATTTCGCCATTATCGCACACCACCAGGCCAGGCTTGAGGCTCACCGGCAGCAACCACTCGTCGGTCTGTTGTTCTATACCCCGCCACAACTCCTGTACGGTGTGGGGCCTGTCCCCCAAACATATGAGTTTCAGAACGGCCTGCTGACGTTTATCCCGGGCTGTGCTGAAGTTGGTGGTGAAGGTGTGTGGCTGACTGGATGAGCAGGTGGAAGAAGAGGAGGAGGAAGCTGAGTAGGAGGAGGAGGAGACAGGAGGCAAAGAATGTTGCCCTGCGATCCTTGGCGGCGGAAGGACGTGCGCCAAACAGCTCTCCGCCTGGGGCCCAGCCGCCACTACATTTACCCAGTGTGCAGTTAGGGAGATATAGCGTCCCTGGCCGTGCTTACTGGTCCACGTATCTGTGGTTAGGTGATCCTTGCCACAGATGGCGTTGCGCAGTGCACACTTGATTTTATCTGATACTTGGTTGTGCAGGGAAGGCACTGCTCTCTTGGAGAAGTAGTGCCGGCTGGGAACAACATACTGTGGGACAGCAAGCGACATGAGCTGTTTGAAGCTGTGTGTGTCCACCAGCCTAAATGACAGCATTTCATAGGCCAGTAGTTTAGAAATGCTGGCATTCAGGGCCAGGGATCGAGGGTGGCTAGGTGGGAATTTACGCTTTCTCTCAAATGTTTGTGAGATGGAGAGCTGAACGCTGCCGTGTGACATGGTTGAGATGCTTGGTGACGCAGGTGGTGGTGTTGGTGGTACATCCCATGTTTGCTGGGCGGCAGGTGCCAACGTTCCTCCAGAGGCGGAGGAAGAGGCCGAGTTGGCGGCAGCAGCAGAAGAGGCCGAGGCGGCAGCAGCAGAAGAGGTAGCAGGGGGAGCCTGAGTGACTTCCTTGTTTTTAAGGTGTTTACTCCACTGCAGTTCTTGCTTTGCATGCAGGTGCCTGGTCATGCAGGTTGTGCTAAGGTTCAGAACGTTAATGCCTCGCTTCAGGCTCTGATGGCACAGCGTGCAAACCACTCAGGTCTTGTCGTCAGCACATTGTTTGAAGAAGTGCCATGCCAGGGAACTCCTTGAAGCTGCCTTTGGGGTGCTCGTTCAAAGATGGCGGCGGTCAGTAGCAGGCGGAGTCTCTTGGCGGCGGGTGTTCTGATTTTGCCCACTTCTCCCTCTTTTGCTACGCTGTTGGCTCGGTCTCACCACTGCCTCTTCCTCTGAACTGTGAAAGTCAGTGGCACGACCTGAGGTGCTGAGGTGGTATTCCCATGTCCTCATCATCAGGAAACATAAGTGGTTGTGCGTTAGTGCATTCTATCTCTTCCATTCCTGGGGAAGGGCTAGGTGGATGCCCTTGGGAAACCCTGGCAGCAGAGTCTTCAAACAGCATAAGAGACTGCTGCATAACTTGAGGCTCAGACAGTTTCCCTGATATGCATGAGGGTGATGTGACAGACTGATGGGCTTGGTTTTCATGCGCCATCTGTGCGCTTTCTGCAGAAGACTGGGTGGGAGATAATGTGAACGTGCTGGATGCACTGTCGGCCACCCAATTGACTAATGCCTGTGCCTGCTCAGGCCTTACCATCCTTAGAACGGCATTGGGCCCCACCAAATATCCCTGTAAATTCTGGCGGCTACTGGGACCTGAGGTAGTTGGTACACTAGGACGTGTGGCTGTGGCAGAACGGCCACGTCCTCTCCCAGCACCAGAGGGTTCACTAACACCACCACGACCATGTCCACGTCCGCGTCCGCGTCCCTTACTAGATGTTTTCCTCATTGTTACCGTTCACCACAATAAGAAAAATATTATTCGGGCCAATGTATTGAATTAAAATTCAGGCCTTTTTTTTACAGACACATAACACTGTCTGGCTATCTATTTAGGTACCGTATTACACTAATACAGGCACACCAGTAATGACAGATTTAGCTGAATATAAATGTCAGGCCTATTTTTTACGCGCTGTGTGACAGGTATACCTTTAATCACAGAATTAGACTTGTACCTGCACTGTAGCGTGTGTGTTAAGTTTTTCAGAATGACACTATCAGCACCTTGAATCTAATATACCCTTTTTGGGATAGATTTAAAGTAGGCCTGATATAGTAGAAACTACTAATTTTGAGAATGGCAAATTTGGGAATAGTTTTTCAACCCAGAACAAAAACTGTGCTTTTACCGTCACTACAAATAATTTGACTAGCTAAATCAGTACTGATTTGGAGGAATATAAATGTCAGGCCTATTTTTTACGCGCTGTGTGACAGATATACCTTTAATCACAGAATTAGGCTTGTATCTGCACTGTAGCGTGTGTGCTAAGTTTTTCAGAATGACACTATCAGCACCTTGAATGTAATATACCCTTTTTGGGATAGATTTAAAGTAGGCCTGATATAGCAGAAACTACTAATTTTGAGAATGGCATTTTTGGGAATAGTTTTTCAACCCAGAACAAAAACTGTGCTTTTACGGTCACTACAAATAATTTGACCAGCTAAAACAGAACTGATTTGGAGGAATATAAATGTCAGGCCTATTTTTTACGCGCTGTGTGACAGATATACCTTTAATCACAGAATTAGACTTGTATCTGCACTGTAGCGTGTGTTAAGTTTTTCAGAATGACACTATCAGCACCTTGAATCTAATATACCCTTTTTGGGATAGATTTAAAGTAGGCCTGATTTAGCAGAGACTACTAATTTTGAGAATGGCAAATTTGGGAATAGTTTTTCAACCCAGAACAAAAACTGTGCTTTTACGGTCACTTCAAATAATTTGACCAGCTAAAACAGTACTGATTTGGAGGAATATAAATGTGAGGCCTATTTTTTACGCGCTGTGTGACAGATATACCTTTAATCACAGAATTAGACTTGTATCTGCACTGTAGCGTGTGTGTTAAGTTTTTCAGAATGACACTATCAGCACCTTGAATGTAATATACCCTTTTTGGGATAGATTTAAAGTAGGCCTGATATAGTAGAAACTACTAATTTTGAGAATGGCAAATTTGGGAATAGTTTTTCAACCCAGAACAAAAACTGTGCTTTTACGGTCACTACAAATAATTTGACCAGCTAAAACAGTACTGATTTAGAGGAATATAAATGTCAGGCCTATTTTTTACGCGCTGTGTGACAGATATACCTTTAATCACAGAATTAGGCTTGTATCTGCACTGTAGCGTGTGTGTTACGTTTTTCAGAATGACACTATCAGCACCTTGAATGTAATATACCCTTTTTGGGATAGATTTAAAGTAGGCCTGATATAGCAGAAACTACTAATTTTGAGAAAGGCAAATTTGGGAATAGTTATTCAACCCAGAACAAAAACTGTGCTTTTACGGTCACTAAAAATAATTTGACCAGCTAAAACAGTACTGATTTGGAGGAATATAAATGTCAGGCCTATTTTTTACGCGCTGTGTGACAGATATACCTTTAATCACAGAATTAGACTTGTATCTGCACTGTAGCGTGTGTGTTAAGTTTTTCAGAATGACACTATCAGCACCTTGAATGTAATATACCCTTTTTGGCATAGATTTAAAGTAGGCCTGATATAGTAGAAACTACTAATTTTGAGAATGGCAAATTTGGGAATAGTTTTTCAACCCAGAACAAAAACTGTGCTTTTACGGTCACTAAAAATAATTTGACCAGCTAAAACAGTACTGATTTGGAGGAATATAAATGTCAGGCCTATTTTTTACGCGCTGTGTGACAGATATACCTTTAATCACAGAATTAGACTTGTATCTGCACTGTAGCGTGTGTGTTAAGTTTTTCAGAATGACACTATCAGCACCTTGAATCTAATATTTTTTTTTTTGGGATAGATTTAAAGTAGGCCTGATATAGCAGAAACTACTAATTTTGAGAATGGCAAATTTGGGAATAGTTTTTCAACCCAGAACAGAGAATGGCAAATTTGGGAATAGTTTTTCAACCCAGAACAAAAACTGTGCTTTTACGGTCACTACAAATAATTTGACCAGCTAAAACAGTACTGATTTGGAGGAATATAAATGTCAGGCCTATTTTTTACGCGCTGTGTGACAGATATACCTTTAATCACAGAATTAGACTTGTATCTGCTCTGTAGCGTGTGTGTTAAGTTTTCAGAATGACACTATCAGCACCTTGAATCTAATATACCCTTTTTGGGATAGATTTAAAGTAGGCCTGATATAGCAGAAACTACTAATTTTGAGAATGGCAAATTTGGGAATAGTTTTTCAACCCAGAACAAAAACTGTGCTTTTACGGTCACTAAAAATAATTTGACCAGCTAAAACAGTACTGATTTGGAGGAATAGAAATGTCAGGCCTATTTTTTACGCGCTGTGTGACAGATATACCTTTAATCACAGAATTAGACTTGTATCTGCACTGTAGCGTGTGTGTTAAGTTTTTCAGAATGACACTATCAGCACCTTGAATCTAATATATTTTTTTTTGGGATAGATTTAAAGTAGGCCTGATATAGCAGAAACTACTAATTTTGAGAATGGCAAATTTGGGAATAGTTTTTCAACCCAGAACAGAGAATGGCAAATTTGGGAATAGTTTTTCAACCCAGAACAAAAACTGTGCTTTTACGGTCACTACAAATAATTTGACCAGCTAAAACAGTACTGATTTGGAGGAATATAAATGTCAGGCCTATTTTTTACGCGCTGTGTGACAGATATACCTTTAATCACAGAATTAGACTTGTATCTGCTCTGTAGCGTGTGTGTTAAGTTTTCAGAATGACACTATCAGCACCTTGAATCTAATATACCCTTTTTGGGATAGATTTAAAGTAGGCCTGATATAGCAGAAACTACTAATTTTGAGAATGGCAAATTTGGGAATAGTTTTTCAACCCAGAACAAAAACTGTGCTTTTACGGTCACTAAAAATAATTTGACCAGCTAAAACAGTACTGATTTGGAGGAATAGAAATGTCAGGCCTATTTTTTACGCGCTGTGTGACAGATATACCTTTAATCACAGAATTAGGCTTGTATCTGCACTGTAGCGTGTGTGTTAAGTTTTTCAGAATGACACTATCAGCACCTTGAATGTAATATACCCTTTTTGGGATAGATTTAAAGTAGGCCTAATATAGCAGAAACTACTACAGGGAGTGCAGAATTATTAGGCAAGTTGTATTTTTGAGGATTCATTTTATTATTGAACAACAACCATGTTCTCAATGAACCCAAAAATCTCATTAATATCAAAGCTGAATATTTTTGGAAGTAGTTTTTAGTTTGTTTTTAGTTTTAGCTATTTTAGGGGTATATCTGTGTGTGCAGGTGACTATTACTGTGCATAATTATTAGGCAACTTAACAAAAAACAAATATATACCCATTTCAATTATTTATTTTTACCAGTGAAACCAATATAACATCTCAACATTCACAAATATACATTTCTGACATTCAAAAACAAAACAAAAACAAATCAGTGACCAATATAGCCACCTTTCTTTGCAAGGACACTCAAAAGCCTGCCATCCATGGATTCTGTCAGTATTTTGATCTGTTCACCATCAACATTGCGTGCAGCAGCAACCACGCCTCCCAGACACTGTTCAGAGAGGTGTACTGTTTTCCCTCCTTGTAAATCTCACATTTGATGATGGACCACAGGTTCTCAATGGGGTTCAGATCAGGTGAACAAGGAGGCCATGTCATTAGATTTTCTTCTTTTATACCCTTTCTTGCCAGCCACGCTGTGGAGTACTTGGACGCGTGTGATGGAGCATTGTCCTGCATGAAAATCATGTTTTTCTTGAAGGATGCAGACTTCTTCCTGTACCACTGCTTGAAGAAGGTGTCTTCCAGAAACTGGCAGTAGGACTGGGAGTTGAGCTTGACTCCATCCTCAACCCGAAAAGGCCCCACAAGCTCATCTTTGATTATACCAGCCCAAACCAGTACTCCACCTCCACCTTGCTGGCGTCTGAGTCGGACTGGAGCTCTCTGCCCTTTACCAATCCAGCCACGGGCCCATCCATCTGGCCCATCAAGACTCACTCTCATTTCATCAGTCCATAAAACCTTAGAAAAATCAGTCTTGAGATATTTCTTGGCCCAGTCTTGACGTTTCAGCTTGTGTGTCTTGTTCAGTGGTGGTCGTCTTTCAGCCTTTCTTACCTTGGCCATGTCTCTGAGTATTGCACACCTTGTGCTTTTGGGCACTCCAGTGATGTTGCAGCTCTGAAATATGGCCAAACTGGTGGCAAGTGGCATCTTGGCAGCTGCACGCTTGACTTTTCTCAGTTCATGGGCAGTTATTTTGCGCCTTGGTTTTTCCACACGCTTCTTGCGACCCTGTTGACTATTTAGAATGAAACGCTTGATTGTTCGATGATCACGCTTCAGAAGCTTTGCAATTTTAGGAGTGCTGCATCCCTCTGCAAGATATCTCACTATTTTTGACTTTTCTGAGCCTGTCAAGTCCTTCTTTTGACCCATTTTGCCAAAGGAAAGGAAGTTGCCTAATAATTATGCACACCTAATATAGGGTGTTGATGTCATTAGACCACACCCCTTCTCATTACAGAGATGCACATCACCTAATATGCTTAATTGGTAGTAGGCTTTCGAGCCTATACAGCTTGGAGTAAGACAACATGCATAAAGAGGATGATGTGGTCAAAATACTCATTTGCCTAATAATTCTGCACGCAGTGTAATTTTGAGAATGGCAAATTTGGGAATAGTTATTCAACCCAGAACAAAAACTGTGCTTTTTACGGTCACTACAAATAATTTGACCAGCTAAAACAGTACTGATTTGGAGGAATATAAATGTCAGGCCTATTTTTTACGCGCTGTGTGACAGAGATACCTTTAATCACAGAATTAGACTTGTATCTGCACTGTAGCGTGTGTGTTAAGTTTTTCAGAATGACACTATCAGCACCTTGAATCTAATATACCCTTTTTGGGATAGATTTAAAGTAGGCCTGATATAGCAGAAACTACTCATTTTGAGAATGGCAAATTTGGATATAGTTTTTCAACCCAGAACAAAAACTGTGCTTTTACGGTCACTACAAATAATTTGACCAGCTAAAACAGTACTGATTTGGAGGAATATAAATGTCAGGCCTATTTTTTACGCGCTGTGTGACAGATATACCTTTAATCACAGAATTAGACTTGTATCTGCACTGTAGCGTGTGTGTTAAGTTTTTCAGAATGACACTATCAGCACCTTGAATCTAATATACCCTTTTTGGGATAGATTTAAAGTAGGCCTGATATAGTAGAAACTACTAATTTTGAGAATGGCAAATTTGGGAATAGTTTTTCAACCCAGAACAAAAACTGTGCTTTTACCGTCACTACAAATAATTTGACTAGCTAAATCAGTACTGATTTGGAGGAATATAAATGTCAGGCCTATTTTTTACGCGCTGTGTGACAGATATACCTTTAATCACAGAATTAGGCTTGTATCTGCACTGTAGCGTGTGTGCTAAGTTTTTCAGAATGACACTATCAGCACCTTGAATGTAATATACCCTTTTTGGGATAGATTTAAAGTAGGCCTGATATAGCAGAAACTACTAATTTTGAGAATGGCATTTTTGGGAATAGTTTTTCAACCCAGAACAAAAACTGTGCTTTTACGGTCACTACAAATAATTTGACCAGCTAAAACAGAACTGATTTGGAGGAATATAAATGTCAGGCCTATTTTTTACGCGCTGTGTGACAGATATACCTTTAATCACAGAATTAGACTTGTATCTGCACTGTAGCGTGTGTTAAGTTTTTCAGAATGACACTATCAGCACCTTGAATCTAATATACCCTTTTTGGGATAGATTTAAAGTAGGCCTGATTTAGCAGAGACTACTAATTTTGAGAATGGCAAATTTGGGAATAGTTTTTCAACCCAGAACAAAAACTGTGCTTTTACGGTCACTTCAAATAATTTGACCAGCTAAAACAGTACTGATTTGGAGGAATATAAATGTGAGGCCTATTTTTTACGCGCTGTGTGACAGATATACCTTTAATCACAGAATTAGACTTGTATCTGCACTGTAGCGTGTGTGTTAAGTTTTTCAGAATGACACTATCAGCACCTTGAATGTAATATACCCTTTTTGGGATAGATTTAAAGTAGGCCTGATATAGTAGAAACTACTAATTTTGAGAATGGCAAATTTGGGAATAGTTTTTCAACCCAGAACAAAAACTGTGCTTTTACGGTCACTACAAATAATTTGACCAGCTAAAACAGTACTGATTTAGAGGAATATAAATGTCAGGCCTATTTTTTACGCGCTGTGTGACAGATATACCTTTAATCACAGAATTAGGCTTGTATCTGCACTGTAGCGTGTGTGTTACGTTTTTCAGAATGACACTATCAGCACCTTGAATGTAATATACCCTTTTTGGGATAGATTTAAAGTAGGCCTGATATAGCAGAAACTACTAATTTTGAGAAAGGCAAATTTGGGAATAGTTATTCAACCCAGAACAAAAACTGTGCTTTTACGGTCACTAAAAATAATTTGACCAGCTAAAACAGTACTGATTTGGAGGAATATAAATGTCAGGCCTATTTTTTACGCGCTGTGTGACAGATATACCTTTAATCACAGAATTAGACTTGTATCTGCACTGTAGCGTGTGTGTTAAGTTTTTCAGAATGACACTATCAGCACCTTGAATGTAATATACCCTTTTTGGCATAGATTTAAAGTAGGCCTGATATAGTAGAAACTACTAATTTTGAGAATGGCAAATTTGGGAATAGTTTTTCAACCCAGAACAAAAACTGTGCTTTTACGGTCACTAAAAATAATTTGACCAGCTAAAACAGTACTGATTTGGAGGAATATAAATGTCAGGCCTATTTTTTACGCGCTGTGTGACAGATATACCTTTAATCACAGAATTAGACTTGTATCTGCACTGTAGCGTGTGTGTTAAGTTTTTCAGAATGACACTATCAGCACCTTGAATCTAATATTTTTTTTTTTGGGATAGATTTAAAGTAGGCCTGATATAGCAGAAACTACTAATTTTGAGAATGGCAAATTTGGGAATAGTTTTTCAACCCAGAACAGAGAATGGCAAATTTGGGAATAGTTTTTCAACCCAGAACAAAAACTGTGCTTTTACGGTCACTACAAATAATTTGACCAGCTAAAACAGTACTGATTTGGAGGAATATAAATGTCAGGCCTATTTTTTACGCGCTGTGTGACAGATATACCTTTAATCACAGAATTAGACTTGTATCTGCTCTGTAGCGTGTGTGTTAAGTTTTCAGAATGACACTATCAGCACCTTGAATCTAATATACCCTTTTTGGGATAGATTTAAAGTAGGCCTGATATAGCAGAAACTACTAATTTTGAGAATGGCAAATTTGGGAATAGTTTTTCAACCCAGAACAAAAACTGTGCTTTTACGGTCACTAAAAATAATTTGACCAGCTAAAACAGTACTGATTTGGAGGAATAGAAATGTCAGGCCTATTTTTTACGCGCTGTGTGACAGATATACCTTTAATCACAGAATTAGACTTGTATCTGCACTGTAGCGTGTGTGTTAAGTTTTTCAGAATGACACTATCAGCACCTTGAATCTAATATTTTTTTTTTTGGGATAGATTTAAAGTAGGCCTGATATAGCAGAAACTACTAATTTTGAGAATGGCAAATTTGGGAATAGTTTTTCAACCCAGAACAGAGAATGGCAAATTTGGGAATAGTTTTTCAACCCAGAACAAAAACTGTGCTTTTACGGTCACTACAAATAATTTGACCAGCTAAAACAGTACTGATTTGGAGGAATATAAATGTCAGGCCTATTTTTTACGCGCTGTGTGACAGATATACCTTTAATCACAGAATTAGACTTGTATCTGCTCTGTAGCGTGTGTGTTAAGTTTTCAGAATGACACTATCAGCACCTTGAATCTAATATACCCTTTTTGGGATAGATTTAAAGTAGGCCTGATATAGCAGAAACTACTAATTTTGAGAATGGCAAATTTGGGAATAGTTTTTCAACCCAGAACAAAAACTGTGCTTTTACGGTCACTAAAAATAATTTGACCAGCTAAAACAGTACTGATTTGGAGGAATAGAAATGTCAGGCCTATTTTTTACGCGCTGTGTGACAGATATACCTTTAATCACAGAATTAGGCTTGTATCTGCACTGTAGCGTGTGTGTTAAGTTTTTCAGAATGACACTATCAGCACCTTGAATGTAATATACCCTTTTTGGGATAGATTTAAAGTAGGCCTAATATAGCAGAAACTACTACAGGGAGTGCAGAATTATTAGGCAAGTTGTATTTTTGAGGATTCATTTTATTATTGAACAACAACCATGTTCTCAATGAACCCAAAAATCTCATTAATATCAAAGCTGAATATTTTTGGAAGTAGTTTTTAGTTTGTTTTTAGTTTTAGCTATTTTAGGGGTATATCTGTGTGTGCAGGTGACTATTACTGTGCATAATTATTAGGCAACTTAACAAAAAACAAATATATACCCATTTCAATTATTTATTTTTACCAGTGAAACCAATATAACATCTCAACATTCACAAATATACATTTCTGACATTCAAAAACAAAACAAAAACAAATCAGTGACCAATATAGCCACCTTTCTTTGCAAGGACACTCAAAAGCCTGCCATCCATGGATTCTGTCAGTATTTTGATCTGTTCACCATCAACATTGCGTGCAGCAGCAACCACGCCTCCCAGACACTGTTCAGAGAGGTGTACTGTTTTCCCTCCTTGTAAATCTCACATTTGATGATGGACCACAGGTTCTCAATGGGGTTCAGATCAGGTGAACAAGGAGGCCATGTCATTAGATTTTCTTCTTTTATACCCTTTCTTGCCAGCCACGCTGTGGAGTACTTGGACGCGTGTGATGGAGCATTGTCCTGCATGAAAATCATGTTTTTCTTGAAGGATGCAGACTTCTTCCTGTACCACTGCTTGAAGAAGGTGTCTTCCAGAAACTGGCAGTAGGACTGGGAGTTGAGCTTGACTCCATCCTCAACCCGAAAAGGCCCCACAAGCTCATCTTTGATTATACCAGCCCAAACCAGTACTCCACCTCCACCTTGCTGGCGTCTGAGTCGGACTGGAGCTCTCTGCCCTTTACCAATCCAGCCACGGGCCCATCCATCTGGCCCATCAAGACTCACTCTCATTTCATCAGTCCATAAAACCTTAGAAAAATCAGTCTTGAGATATTTCTTGGCCCAGTCTTGACGTTTCAGCTTGTGTGTCTTGTTCAGTGGTGGTCGTCTTTCAGCCTTTCTTACCTTGGCCATGTCTCTGAGTATTGCACACCTTGTGCTTTTGGGCACTCCAGTGATGTTGCAGCTCTGAAATATGGCCAAACTGGTGGCAAGTGGCATCTTGGCAGCTGCACGCTTGACTTTTCTCAGTTCATGGGCAGTTATTTTGCGCCTTGGTTTTTCCACACGCTTCTTGCGACCCTGTTGACTATTTAGAATGAAACGCTTGATTGTTCGATGATCACGCTTCAGAAGCTTTGCAATTTTAGGAGTGCTGCATCCCTCTGCAAGATATCTCACTATTTTTGACTTTTCTGAGCCTGTCAAGTCCTTCTTTTGACCCATTTTGCCAAAGGAAAGGAAGTTGCCTAATAATTATGCACACCTAATATAGGGTGTTGATGTCATTAGACCACACCCCTTCTCATTACAGAGATGCACATCACCTAATATGCTTAATTGGTAGTAGGCTTTCGAGCCTATACAGCTTGGAGTAAGACAACATGCATAAAGAGGATGATGTGGTCAAAATACTCATTTGCCTAATAATTCTGCACGCAGTGTAATTTTGAGAATGGCAAATTTGGGAATAGTTATTCAACCCAGAACAAAAACTGTGCTTTTTACGGTCACTACAAATAATTTGACCAGCTAAAACAGTACTGATTTGGAGGAATATAAATGTCAGGCCTATTTTTTACGCGCTGTGTGACAGAGATACCTTTAATCACAGAATTAGACTTGTATCTGCACTGTAGCGTGTGTGTTAAGTTTTTCAGAATGACACTATCAGCACCTTGAATCTAATATACCCTTTTTGGGATAGATTTAAAGTAGGCCTGATATAGCAGAAACTACTCATTTTGAGAATGGCAAATTTGGATATAGTTTTTCAACCCAGAACAAAAACTGTGCTTTTACGGTCACTACAAATAATTTGACCAGCTAAAACAGTACTGATTTGGAGGAATATAAATGTCAGGCCTATTTTTTACGCGCTGTGTGACAGATATACCTTTAATCACAGAATTAGACTTGTATCTGCACTGTAGCGTGTGTGTTAAGTTTTTCAGAATGACACTATCAGCACCTTGAATCTAATATACCCTTTTTGGGATAGATTTAAAGTAGGCCTGATATAGTAGAAACTACTAATTTTGAGAATGGCAAATTTGGGAATAGTTTTTCAACCCAGAACAAAAACTGTGCTTTTACCGTCACTACAAATAATTTGACTAGCTAAATCAGTACTGATTTGGAGGAATATAAATGTCAGGCCTATTTTTTACGCGCTGTGTGACAGATATACCTTTAATCACAGAATTAGGCTTGTATCTGCACTGTAGCGTGTGTGCTAAGTTTTTCAGAATGACACTATCAGCACCTTGAATGTAATATACCCTTTTTGGGATAGATTTAAAGTAGGCCTGATATAGCAGAAACTACTAATTTTGAGAATGGCATTTTTGGGAATAGTTTTTCAACCCAGAACAAAAACTGTGCTTTTACGGTCACTACAAATAATTTGACCAGCTAAAACAGAACTGATTTGGAGGAATATAAATGTCAGGCCTATTTTTTACGCGCTGTGTGACAGATATACCTTTAATCACAGAATTAGACTTGGATCTGCACTGTAGCGTGTGTGTTAAGTTTTTGAGAATGACCCTATCAGCACCTTGAATCTAATATACCCTTTTAGGGATAGATTTAAAGTAGGCCTGATACAGCAGAAACCACTAATTTTGAGAATTGCAAATTTGGGAATTGTTTTTCAACCCAGAACAAACACTGTGCTTTGACGGACACAAAAAATAACTTGACCAGCTGAAACAGTACAGATTTGGATGAATATAAATGTGAGGCCCATTTTTTAGGCGCTGGGTGACAGGCTCAACTTGCCCCTGATGTAGTATATGTCCAAAAAATAACCACACTATTGATGGTTAAATGCACTTGATGAAAGCTTGACCCTGATGTAGGATATAGCAAAAAATAACCACACTATTGATGGTTAAATGCACTTGGGAGACACAGGCTCAGCCTGCACCTCATGTAGTATATGGCCAAAAAATAACCACACTATTGATGGTTAAATGCACTTGATGAAAGCTTGACCCTGATGTAGGATATAGCAAAAAATAACCACACTATTGATGGTTAAATGCACTTGGGTAGATCAAAAATTAAAAAAGTCCTAGAAGATTACTTTAGTTTGAACGTGTCCTCAGAGGTATCCTCTCAGACCTTATGGGACGCCCACAAGGCGGTAATCCGGAGTCAGTGCATTAGCATTGGAGCTTATCTTAAAAAACAGAGGAACAAACTAATAGACGAACTACATGAGAACATCACTAGACTTGAACAAACACATAAAGTCTCAATGCTTAAAATCCATTTAGAAGAACTAAACGGATATAGGCGTTCCCTTAAAGATCTTCTTAACACTCTTTCAGCAAAATACTATCTTAACTCACAACAAAAGAACTTTGCTCACGGGAACGAAGCGTCTAGGTTCGTGATGAACAGGGTCAAAATGAGGAAATCAAGCAACTTTGTCCACAAACTAACAACTACATCAGGCTCACACATATTTGACTCAGAACTAATTGCATCACAATTTAGAAGCTTCTACGAAGCATTATACAATTTGGATACTCCCACTTCCCCTCTTTCCTCACATGAACTCTCGTCTCCTCTTTCTACATATCTAGAAAAGTTACATCTTCCAACCCTAACTGAGGAGAATAGAATAATGTTGACTTCCCCCTTTACGCCAAAAGAACTTTTTGAGGTCATACGTAACTCCCCTAAAGGGAAAAGCCCTCGCCCAGATGGCCTACCTATTTCATATTACTCTACATTTCAGGATATCCTAGTTCCTTACCTAATCCCGCTTTTTAACCAAACTCTTTCCAACACCCCTCTCTCTAGCGACATGACTAAAGCCCATATTGTTTTAATCCCTAAAGAGGGCAAGGACCCAACACTATGCCCTAGCTATAGGCCTATCTCTCTCCTTAACATTGACCTTAAACTGTTGGCCAAATTGCTAGCAAATCGCTTAGCGTCTATCCTTCCCACCCTGATTCATAGAGATCAGACTGGCTTTGTTAGGGGGAGAGAGGGTAAAGACAATACCGCTAGAGTTCTCAACATCCTATTTCACATACAAAAGAAATCACTACCTTTAGTCCTTCTCAGCACAGATGCTGAGAAGGCATTTGATAGGGTTAAATGGTCCTTTATGAAAGCGGTCCTTTCTATACAAAAATTCCTGACATCTTTCCTATCAGTCATAGATGCCATGTACTCAAAGGCCTCCGCCTCTATATCAGTTAACAATATTATTTCCTCCCCCTTTCTAATTAGCAACGGAACTAGGCAGGGCTGTCCTTTATCCCCCCTTCTTTTTGTTTTATGTATGGAACCCCTTCTGCAATCCATCAGGTCGGACAGAGATATCAGAGGAATAACCCTCGGAGATCAAGAACACAAGACGGCAGCCTTCGCCGACGATCTGCTGATGATGATAAGCAACCCTTCAGTGGCTCTCCCCAAGATCTACCATCACTTAGAGATGTTTGGCAAATATTCCAACTTTAAAGTCAACCACAGTAAATCCCTAATTATACACTCCGGCCTCTCAACTTCCTTGGCTAAACATCTAGAGCATAATTCCCCCTTTAATTGGTCAAGCCCTCATTTAACTTATCTAGGTATTAAAATTAGCAAAGATCCTTCCCAACTGTATGCTTTAAATTATGTGCCCCTACTAAACCATATTTCCACCTCCCTTAAAAATCTTGACTTACCAATCTTCTCATGGTTCGGTAGGAAAAATTTACTTATGTCCCTAGTTCTACCTAAGCTGACCTACTTACTTCAAGTTCTCCCCATTCCTGTCCCTTCCTCATATTACGCTTCTCTTCGATCTTTATTTAGTTCATTTATTTGGAATGGGAAAAAAGCCCGTCTCTCATATAAGACCCTAAATAGACCCAAGGCTCTGGGTGGAATAGCTCTCCCAGATCCAGAACTATACGAGAAGGCTGTCTTACTTGCTAGAACTGTAGACTGGCTGAGAAACCCTCCTCATAAATCTTGGTTCCAGATGGAGCAAACCTTAATTAAATCATCTTTTAAAGCTCTGATGTTAGGACATAAATGCTTTCTTCCCTTTCCACCAGATGTAACTCCTCTGATAAAGGCCACTTTTAACGCCTGGAAATGGTTCCAATCTACCTTTCTCCATATCCCTTTCCCATCGCCACTTCTCCGAGTGGGAGATATCCTACATACCGCACCTAAAGCCTTACAAGATAGCCTACCCACACACCTTAGAGACTCTGATATTATGTTAAGAGACCTGTACACCGACAATACTCCTCCTTCACTAAATAAATTGAGGGAGATCCTGGCTATTCCTTCTTCTCTTACGCTCAATAATCCAATTTACTTCATCAAAACGTACCTATCCCTCCATATTTCTCTAGGGGATCTAATAAGACCACTAACATGGTTTGAAAGCCTGATAGAAAACTCACAAAATCCCCAAAAAATCATATCACAATTTTACAGCAGACTCAGATCCCACACCTCAAATGTCCTGCCTTCTTTCATGGGCCAATGGGAGAAAGACCTAAAACATACTTTCACAACTAAAGAGATTGACATTATCTTACAATCTCCACATAAGTCTTCTAGATGCGTTCATATTCAGGAGAACGGTTATAAGATTGTGACTAGATGGTACAAGACGCCAGATATTGTTTCTAGATATTCAAGTTCTGGATGCGATAAATGTTGGAGATGCCTATCAAACAGAGGCTCCTTCATACATGTATGGTGGTACTGCCCCAGCCTTTTAGCTTGGTGGGAGAAAATATTTCAAATAGCCAACCATATATGCGGAGCAGATCTAGTTCCTTCCCCAGAAATTGCACTCCTGAGTCTACTTCCGTCTGGTCAGAAGATCTCAAACCGAGAACTTTTCAAACATTTGATAGCTGCAGCAAGATTCCTAATTCCGAAACTATGGCTTTCCACAGAGCCCCCCTCCATTGACCAATGGTTATCAAAGGTTGACCAAATACACAGGTTCGAAGAAATCTCATCCTGGGAATTGAGAAACTTCCAAAACTTCAAGAAGTTGTGGAGGGACTGGGAATTCTATAGGAGCCTTAATGACACGCCCCAAATTCATCCTCAAACATAGGATTTTTAAATCCATTAGAGCTGAAGCTCTAAATTATTTCTTTCTACAATGAAGTTTCTACTCTGTTTAAGATCCTTCATCCTTAATAACTGCAGCCATTTGCCTTCTGCACCCATACCAATTCATTCATTCATGTATACTATGCTAACTTAACTCAGACAAAAATATATATTTAACAAAATATGTAAAATTGTAATGATGCTATTACATACATATGTTAAGAAATACCCTGTGACATTAATGTTACATTTTTTTGTTATTATTCACTATTACTTTATTGTGAGGCTTGGCCTCCTCCTGTACTGTTTCTTGGACTTCAATAAAAGAAATAAAAAAAATAAAAAAATGCACTTGGGTGACCCAGGCTCAGCCTGCACCTGATGTAGTATATGGCCAAAAAATAACCACACTATTGATGGTTAAATGCACTTGGGTGACACAGGCTCAGCCTGCACCTGATGTAGGATATAGCAAAAAATAACTACACTATTGATGGTTAAATGCACTTGGTGGTAGCTTGTGCTGGCGCACCACAAGCCACAAAATGGCCGCCGATCACCCCAGAAAAAAGTGATATAAAAACGCTCTGGGCAGCCTGAAAAAAGTGAGCAATTCAATATCAGCACTTCAATGATCCACAGCTGGAGATCGATCACTGAATTAAGTCTTTTGGAGGAGTTAATCTGCCTAATCTCGCCCTAATGTCGCAGCAGCAACCTCTCCCTACGCTTGTATCAGCAGAGTGACGTGCAGCGCTTTGTGACCCAAGCTTATATAGAGGCTGGGTCACATGCTGCACTGGCCAATAACAGCCATGCCAATAGTAGGCATGGCTGTGATGGCCTCTTGGGGCAAGTAGTATGACGCTTGTTGATTGGCTGCTTTGCAGCCTTTCAAAAAGCGCCAAGAAAGCGCCGAACACCGAACCCAAACCCGGACTTTTACGAAAATGTTCGGGTTTGGGTCCGTGTCACGGACACCCCAAAATTCGTTACGAACCCGAACTATACAGTTCGGGTTCGCTCATCCCTACTCCTTACTAAACTATCTGTATGGTTTTAACTTGTATATTAGGCCATAACTTCATTATTTGCTGCAATTTGGACCTTACAATATCTATAATTAGATGATTTTCATGCTAATATTTAAATTGATATTGAAGTGCAAGAAAAAAAAATGTCCGGGGGCTCCACATGCTGTAAAGAAATAAAGGAACTTCTCACCTTACCAATCCCCAGCTGCTGAACTTCTGACAGTCAGTAATTATGCTTTGGCCGGAGTTAGAGGCGTGACCTAGTATGAAAACAATGCCGCGATGTGGGCCGCACATATTGTCCCTCTTTGCAATTTTCAAAAGTTGGGAGTTATGGTATAGCGAGTTGCCAGAAATGAGTTTTCTAAATAATATGATAATATGTTTAAATTTAAAATATTTTCCTGTGCTTTTCTTTGCTATTTACCTAATATTCAGAAAATAAATTGTTTCTTCTAGCACTTGGCATTTAAATTTGGGATTTGTATCATTCTCATTAACATACTGTAATTAACAAACAAAGATTTACAACATGATGTCCCCCTCCAAATGGAGAGGACGTCATCAATATATCTGCCAATAGATCATCCATAATCTTGAGAATTTTTAGAATCTTTAAAAAAAACTGGCGCACCCTAGACCAATAGTTGGAGTTGTTTATTTATGTAAATATATGATCATACTACTGTTTACAGCTTTTATGAACAGCACTTATACAGTATGGGTGTAATGACCGACGACACGCAAAGGGAGGAAAACAGGGAAAGCCCTGCCCAAGGGAGAGGGAAAGGTGGTGACCCCTAACTCACCTTGCGGCTGGCACCTGACTGCCCTGACGTCCCTAGACGGGTTCCTCACCCGTGCGGCGATCACGTGCCTAAACCCTGGCTTTCCCTAATATGAGCCCTGGATAGTGAACAGGCCGGTGGGATCGCTAGTCCACACCACTATCACTAAGAGGGAAACACCAGGGAGAGGACAGACAAAACATACAAACACATACACCCAGGTGGGCGACCACAATAAACCAAAAAGGTCCAACAGGGATCTGGAGGGTAGCGTACTGGACCAACTACCAGCGAACGCAGCAACACAGCTCCAGAAGGTCAGAATAGATGTCCAGGCAGGAAGCTCTATCTCTGGCAACCAGAGAAGTGTGAGAGAGAAATATAAGGAGGTCTGGGAGTGCTGGACAAGGAACAGCTGAGGAGAAGGAGCTACGGATCCTTGAGTGAGCCAAAAGGGTTTGCTAAGCAAACCCAGAAAGCTACCACAAGGAAAACAGCCCTATCTTAAATAGAGCGTGCAGCCAACCGCTGCGACTTCCTGACCCCGGGTATAACGGAGTCAGGCGTGGTCCTCGACACCCTCGTGACAGTACCCCCCTCTCTACGAGGGGCCTCAAGACACTCAGGACCAGGTCTCTCAGGATGAGAGGCATGAAAAACCCGAACTAACCTGTCGGCGTTTACCTCAGACGCAGGAACCCACATTCTTTCCTCGGGACCGAAACCTCTACAATGCACCAGATATTGAAGAGAGCGGCGGACCCGACGAGAATTAACAATTTTGAATATCTGAAATTCTAGGTTACCATCCACGACAACAGGAGGAGGTGGCAGCGGTGATGGTTCTAGAGGTGGAACATATTTTTTGAGTAACGACTTATGAAAAACATTATGAATTTTAAAAGTCTGAGGTAACTCCAGGCGAAAAGCCACGGGGTTGATGATGGCTACAATTTTGTAAGGGCCAATAAACCTAGGACCCAGTTTCCAAGAGGGAACCTTCAATTTAATATTCCTAGTAGACAACCACACATAGTCATTCACTCCTAGGTCCGGACCTGGCGACCGTCTCTTATCAGCCATGCATTTGTATTTACCTCCCATATTTTTCAAGTTAGCTTGCACCTTCTGCCATACCGATGAAAGAGATGACGAAAACCGTTCCTCTTCGGGAACCCCAGAAGACCCCCCCTCTTTGAAAGTACAGAATTGGGGATGAAAACCATATGCACCAAGAAATGGTGACTTGCCAGTGGATTCCTGACGACGATTATTTATGGCAAACTCAGCTAACGGTAAATATGATGACCACAACTCTTGGTTTTCAGACACAAAACATCTTAGATATGTCTCAAGGTTTTGGTTGGTACGCTCAGTCTGTCCATTCGACTGAGGATGGAAAGCAGAGGAAAAGGACAAGTGTACCCCCAAACGAGAACAAAAAGCTTTCCAAAATTTAGAAATAAACTGGGTACCCCGATCCGAAACAACATCGGAGGGGACCCCGTGAAGCTTCACGATTTCACTGACGAATACCTGAGCAAGAGTCTTAGCATTAGGTAGTGCGGGTAACGCAATGAAGTGTACCATTTTGCTAAACCTGTCCACTACTACCAAAATAACTGTTTTACCCGCAGACAAAGGTAAGTCAGTGATAAAATCCATTGACAGATGTGTCCACGGTCTATTGGGAATGACGAGTGGTAATAGAGACCCTGCAGGACGTGTATGTGAAACTTTTGCGCGCGCACAGGTAGAACAAGAAGACACAAAATCCAATACATCCTGACACAACCTTGGCCACCAAAAACGACGAGACAATAGTTCCAAGGTTGCTTTACTACCTGGGTGCCCAGCAAGTGCCGAATTATGATGTTCCTTTAATAATTCGAAACGTAAGTTCAACGGTACAAACAATTTCTCTGAGGGGCAAGAGACCGGGGCGTCCCCCTGGGCCTCTAACACCTTCCCCTCCAAAACAGAGTGTACCGCAGAAACAACCACTCCTCTTTGAAGAATGGGTACCGGATCACTCACATTACCCCCTCCAGGGAAACAACGAGATAGTGCATCAGCCTTGGTGTTCTTTGCCCCAGGACGATAGGTAATCACAAAGTTAAACCTGGTAAAAAATAGCGACCACCTAGCCTGTCTAGGGGTGAGACGCTTAGCTGATTCGAGGTACAGAAGATTTTTGTGGTCCGTAATCACAGTGACGGGGTGGACTGCCCCCTCTAACAAATGACGCCACTCCTCAAACGCAAGTTTAATAGCTAATAGTTCCCTATTGCCAATATCGTAGTTCTTTTCTGCTGCAGATAGTTTTTTAGAAAAGAAAGCACAAGGACGCCATTTGCCAGGAGACGGACCCTGAGACAGCACCGCCCCCACTCCCACCTCTGACGCATCGACTTCAACAATAAAAGGCTGAGAGACATCAGGTTGGACCAGTACAGGTGCTGAGGTAAACCTCTCTTTTAGAGAGGAAAAAGCAACTTTAGCGGCGTCAGACCATTTAGAAAAATCAGTCCCCTTCCTAGTCATGTCAGTAAGCGGTTTTACAATAAGTGAATAATTTTTAATGAATTTCCTATAGAAATTCGCGAAGCCCAAGAACCGTTGTAGTGCTTTGAGGTTCTCAGGAAGATCCCAATCTAAAATTGCCTGGACCTTCCTAGGATCCATACGGAAACCTGACGCAGATAAAAAATAACCCAGGAATTGTATCTCCTGAACGGCGAAGACACATTTTTCAATTTTAGCATATAATTCATTCGTCCGTAGGACCTGCAGTACTTGTCTGACATGCACCTCATGTGTTTTCAGATCAGACGAATAAATTAAAATATCATCTAGGTATATTACCACAAACCTGCCGATTAGATGACTAAAAATGTCATTAACGAAATGTTGAAAGACGGCAGGAGCATTGGTCAGACCGAAAGGCATAACTAGATTTTCATAATGCCCCTCAGGGGTGTTAAACGCTGTCTTCCACTCATCCCCCTCCTTAATACGAATCAGATTGTAGGCACCCCTAAGATCAAGTTTGGAGAACCACCTAGCACCCGCAATCTGATTAAACAGGTCAGGAATGAGAGGAAGAGGGTATGGGTCTCGGATGGTTATCTGATTTAATTCGCGAAAATCTAAGCAAGGACGCAGGCCCCCATCTTTCTTTTTAACGAAGAAAAACCCTGCAGCCACGGGTGAAGAAGAGGGTCTGATGTGTCCCTTAGCCAAGCTCTCGGAGATATAATCTTTCATGGCTTGTCTCTCTGGACCTGAAAGATTATATAACCTGGTCTTGGGTAATTTTGCGCCGGGAATAAGGTTAACCGGGCAATCATAAGGACGATGAGGTGGTAACTTCTGACAACCCTTTTCAGAAAAAACATCCTCAAAGTCCGAAATAAATGTAGGTAGGGTAGTTATGGAGGCGACTAAGCAATTGCTATTTAAGCAATTTTCTCTGCACTGCTCACTCCACTCCAATATCTCCCTGGCCTGCCAATCCACCACTGGATTGTGCGCTACCAACCAGGGAAGACCCAGCACTACCGGAGTGGGAAGCCCCTCCAGAACATAACCTGAAAGCATCTCGTTATGGTGGTCCCCTACCCGAAGGTGTAAATTATGAACAATGTGCGTGAGGTTTCTCTGAGACAGGGGAGCAGAATCAATAGCGAATATGGGAATGGGTCTCTGTAAAGTACAGAGAGACAAACCCAAAGTGCGGGCAAAATGGGCATCTATCAAATTTACCCCTGCTCCACTGTCTAGAAAGAAAGAAATAGTCTCCGTCTTATTACCAAAAATAATAACCGCTGGCAACACAAATTGCGATGTACGTATGGAGGAAACGTATACCCCCCGGCTGACATCCTCCACACAGCCTGGGGTTAGTAGTTTTTCCGACGGTCTTTTGTTTCTGAGGAAAGAAGGACAGACATTAATGAAATGACCCCTCTCCCCACAAAAAAAACAAACCCCACGCCTACAGCGAGCCTCAGGAGGACGGACCTGACGAGTAGTTCCTCCTAGCTGCATAGGCTCGTCTAAGTCCGTACAGACTAACTGCTGCTTGGGAGGTGTTACCAATTGCTCCGGTTTTTTCAACCTGACCCTAAGGCGTCTATCTATTCGGATAGAAAGGGACATAACCGCATCAAGGGAAAAGGGGGTCTCATATAATGCAAGCGCATCCTTAACCCTTTCGGATAACCCAGAGCAGAACTGACTCCTGAGAGCCTGGTCGTTCCATTGGGTATCCGTAGCCCACCTACGGAATTCAGAGCAATACTCCTCTACCGGCCGCTCTCCTTGTAAGAGTCTCCGTAATCTTGATTCAGCCAGGGCGACTCGGTCAGGGTCATCATATATGAGACCCAAGGCCCCGAAAAACTCATCCACTGACCGAAGAGCCTGGGAATCAGTAGGTAAAGAGAACGCCCAGGACTGCGGATCCCCCTGCAGCAGGGAAATAACAACCCCCACCCGCTGATCTTCATTACCAGAGGAGTAAGGGCGCAGTTTAAAATATAACTTACAGGCCTCACGGAATGTCAAAAACTTGTCCCTTCCCCCAGAAAATCTGTCAGGGAGAGGGACCTTGGGTTCCGCAACAACCTGGTTACCAGTAGCAACCGCTGGGCTTGCAGTCAGTTGTAATTGCTGCTGTTGCTGGAGGACCGACGCCTTCAATCCTACCACCTCCAAAGACAGGCCATGAAATTGTTTGGACAGAGCAGCAATTTGATCCATACTGGATTCTAAGTAGGTAAAAAAAATTTTTTTTTTTTTTTTTTTTACCTACACAAAATAATGGCCAGAGATAATGTAATGACCGACGACACGCACAGGGAGGAAAACAGGGAAAGCCCTGCCCAAGGGAGAGGGAAAGGTGGTGACCCCTAACTCACCTTGCGGCTGGCACCTTACTGCCCTGACGTCCCTAGACGGGTTCCTCACCCGTGCGGCGATCACGTGCCTAAACCCTGGCTTTCCCTAATATGAGCCCTGGATAGTGAACAGGCCGGTGGGATCGCTAGTCCACACCACTATCACTAAGAGGGAAACACCAGGGAGAGGACAGACAAAACATACAAACACATACACCCAGGTGGGCGACCACAATAAACCAAAAAGGTCCAACAGGGATCTGGAGGGTAGCGTACTGGACCAACTACCAGCGAACGCAGCAACACAGCTCCAGAAGGTCAGAATAGATGTCCAGGCAGGAAGCTCTATCTCTGGCAACCAGAGAAGTGTGAGAGAGAAATATAAGGAGGTCTGGGAGTGCTGGACAAGGAACAGCTGAGGAGAAGGAGCTACGGATCCTTGAGTGAGCCAAAAGGGTTTGCTAAGCAAACCCAGAAAGCTACCACAAGGAAAACAGCCCTATCTTAAATAGAGCGTGCAGCCAACCGCTGCGACTTCCTGACCCCGGGTATAACGGAGTCAGGCGTGGTCCTCGACACCCTCGTGACAATGGGAGAACAAAGAACTGGTTTACTTTCCTTGGGACAAAACAGCAACCATTAACTATAACATCTTCAAGATGGAGACTTCCAGAGACAACATCTACATCATCACCAGACAGTACATACACTGGAATAATTGCACTTGAATAAACAGTGATGCTGAACACAGCGCCTTCTAATGTCAGTTTAATATAGTTCCTCCAGCGCTAAGGTGCAGCTGTTGCTGTGTTCCAACAGTCACAACAAACAGAGTCCTGCAGACATTTTCAATCAAATCTTTTATTAATTGTGGTAAATCAGTTTAGTGCACTATATCAACTATACTAGTTTCGAATTACAATACTTAGGTTCCTCCATGAGACAATTACATAAGCATACTAGGGAAGATCCATGGGATATTTTTAATCCCAATAAACAAAATATGTCTTCTGCCTTAAAACATTTTGTTCAGCATTACACCAGTAAAGTGGATAGTTTTCAAGTAATTGGTGTGGTAAAGGTGCACAAGCCAGTGCATGGATTTAATTGGGAACACAAAATACACAACTGTGAAGCTATGTGGAGTTTGAATCTAGATAGCAGACACCCACATAACCTAAATCTACAAACTGATCTGATATAGTTTTATTGAACAGCTTATTTACATAGTTTGGGCTAAACATGTAATAAAATGACATGATGGAAATATTACCTTGTGGAGCTTTTATCATTATATATTTTGGGGGATAATAAGTTGTTAGATGGAGTAACATAAAGAGCCAATGTACTAGTGGCATTGATTTTAGTTAATTGTGTGTTTTTTACCTGTGTTTTTTATGATGTGACATAGATTTACCAATATGTTTTAATAGCTGTTTGTGTGATGATTCATCTGAAATGCGTAGGATATGTTGTCCGCACCTGAAGTTACCCTCAGGAACGCAGCGTTCAAGCCAATTTTTATTCACATTACATTGAAACTGGCTCTGCGTGATCATACTTCCTATAATTTTTGCTTCGTCTGAAGCCCACCAGAGGTACACTAGACACTTTTTCTTGAAGGGTGGGATCCCTTTGTAAAATGTGCCAGTTTTTTGATATGGCATTTTTTATTTGCTGCGCCATGGGTGAAAAGTCAAATGTGAACACTGGTCTACTGGAAACCATGTCGGGAGTGCAGTTTTTATCTTGTAGCCCTACATTTCTGCACCTGAGGATTGACCTCAGACCAACGTCGCCTGCAGATCTTCTCCCTGCAGACTTGCAGAAAGCTTGATCGATACTGGGTTCTGAGTAGCCCTTTTGTAGAAACCTCATTTTCATTATTCTAGATTGTTCTAAAAACTCTGTATCACTGGAGATGATCCTATTCAAACGTGAGAATTGGCTGTAGGGGAGAGCAGAGGCTACATGTGGAAGCTATTGAAGTGCAATAATGCATTGGTGGAGGTGGGTTTCCTAAATATAGTAGTTTCCAGGCGACCTTGTGCCACCTTCACCAAGACATCCAAGAACTCCAATTCTGAGGAGTTGATTTTGCTGGTAAACAACATATTCATATCGTTTTCGCGATTTAAGTAATCCACAAAAGCTGCAAAGCTTTCTTCATTACCTGCCCAAACAATGAACACGTCATCGATGTATCTAAAGAATGCTTTGATACATCCGACGAAAGGATTTTTGACTGAAAACTCAAATTTCGTTTCAAAATATGCTAGAAATAAATTTGCAAAGGTACATGCGATGGGAGTACCCATCGCTGTACCAGATTGCTGATGGTACCACAAGTCATCAAATAAGAAAGCATTGTGTGTGAGTATGAAGGAAAGGGAGTCTGTGATAAACTCCACAAGAATATCACTTTTTCCCATATCCCTCAATTGATCTCCAATCACTTTTACTCCAAGTTTCTGAGGAATTCTGGTATACAGACTTTCAACATCAATAGATGCTAAAGAAAATTCTTCATGCCATTCTATCTCTTTTATTGCTGTTAAAAAGTCGCTGGTATCCCTCAAATAAGAGAGTATCCCTTCCAACAGGGGGCGCAATAACCAATCGAGATATTGGGATAATGGCTCGGTTGCCGAGCCAATCCCTGCTACGATTGGGCGCCCAGGGGGTTTTACCAGCGACTTGTGAATTTTAGGTAGATGATACCAGACAGGCTTGGTTGGAAATTGAGGGTATAGTTTTTCAGCGATTTTATTAGTGAGGGCTCCCTGTTCCACATAATTCCACAACAATGATCTTAACTGTTGTTGGTATTTGAAGGTAGGGTTAATTTTCAGTCGGACATATGTATTTTGATCATTAAGTTGCCTGTAGGCTTCTTCTACATATTGCGATTTATACATAATGACGATCTTTCCACCCTTGTCGGCCGGTTTGGTTATTAGTTCTTTGTTACTGATAAGCCAATTCATTGCGCGGTATTTACCGCTATTCAGATTGCTTTTATTTTTAGGATAAAAAAACCGCTTTAATATCCTGAATAACCTGTCTCTGGAACAAGTCCAGAGTACTGCCGGCCGGCAAGGGTGGAGTGAATGTCGAACCTATACCTCCCCTAAATGTCTCAGTATAGGTTTTTTCTTCAGGGGTGTAATCTAGACTGCAACCTTGCAATTCCAAAAGTGTATCCACCACCTGTTTATCTACCTGTGATCTAATTGTTGCCCCACCTAAAAACCTAAATGGCCAATGATGGGAGATTCTAGCTCTTTTACCTCTTGTGTGGATACATTTTTATCACAAAACCATTTGAATAAATTCAATTTTCTAATGGATCTGAATAAGTCAACCTCAAAGTTGGCTGGGTCAAAATCATTTACCAGACTGAAATTCAAACCTTTTGACAAAAAGCATAAGCAGTCAGCATCAAGAGTTACATTGGTCAAATTAACAACGTTATAACCAATCGGTAAGTCCTGTATAGGGCCCACATCTAAAATTAATTTCTCCACCCCACTTGTTTCCTCTTGAAGCCCCCTCTGTATGCACCTCCTCTTTTTCTTTGATCTTCCTCTTCTAGTGTGTTTTCTGCCGTGGTTAGCGATCGCAGTTGTCCGTTTGGGGACTCATGTTCTGCATTCATCTGAGATGTTTTTATAGCTTGACCCTCTGAAGCACTTGAATCCGAATCTGTGGTCCAGTAGTCTTTGGATCGCCGATTTAATTTGTATTTGCGCTTCTGAATGCGTTTCTGTGTACCCCAAGAAAAGATTTTCTTTTGTTCATAATCTGCTTTGTCACGTAAGAATTTATCTTTCTTTTTTTCTTTGGTATCCGATTGAATAGGAATTAAACGTTTCTCTAGTTTATTCAAGAAGGTTTTCATTTGGGATTCAGTCCTTCTACATTTCAATTCTGCTTTCGCTTTGATAATCTCAGTAGTTAACTCTTTGTATGCTCTTTCGTTCTGGGAGAGCACTAATTCCATAAGCCTAAATGAGTTTTCCAGTTGTATAGCATTCCAGGAGGCCAGAAATGCGCTATCATCATGCGCTGGGCACCCTCCCGTGAGTGACATAAGATTGCAATGAGTTAATAGTCCAGAATAGGCAAACTTCTTTTTAAGACAGTTTAATAACCCTGGATTCAAGCGATTTAAGACTCATGACTTAAATAACTAAAATATCTTTGTTACATTGTGCAAAAAACCGGCCGACAAGGGTGGAAAGATCGTCATTATGTATAAATCGCAATATGTAGAAGAAGCATACAGGCAACTTAATGATCAAAATACATATGTCCGACTGAAAATTTACCCTACCTTCAAATACCAACAACAGTTAAGATCATTGTTGTGGAAGTATGTGGAACAGGGAGCCCTCACTAATAAAATCGCTGAAAAACTATACCCTCAATTTCCAATCAAGCCTGTCTGGTATCATCTACCTAAAATTCACAAGTCGCTGGTAAAACCCCCTGGGCGCCCAATCGTAGCAGGGATTGGCTCGGCAACCGAGCCATTATCCCAATATCTCGATTGGTTATTGCGCCCCCTGTTGGAAGGGATACCCTCTTATTTGAGGGATATCAGCGACTTTTTAACAGCAATAAAAGAGATAGAATGGCATGAAGAATTTTCTTTAGCATCTATTGATGTTGAAAGTCTGTATACCAGAATTCATCAGAAACTTGGAGTAAAAGTGATTGGAGATCAATTGAGGGATATGGGAAAAAGCGATAATCTTGTGGAGTTTATCACAGACTCCCTTTCCTTCATACTCACACACAATGATTTCTTATTTGATGACTTGTGGTACCATCAGCAATCTGGTACAGCGATGGGTACTCCCATCGCATGTACCTTTGCAAATTTATTTCTAGCATATTTTGAATCGAAATTTGTGTTTTCAGTCAAAAATCCTTTCGTCAGATGTATCAAAGCATTCTTTAGATACATCGATGACGTGTTCATTGTTTGGGCAGGCAATGAAGAAAGCTTTGCAACTTTTGTGGATTACTTAAATCGCGAAAACGATATGAATATGTTGTTTACCAGCAAAATCAATTCCTCAGAATTGGAGTTCTTGGATGTCTTGGTGAAGGTGGCACAAGGTCGCCTGGAAACTACTATATTTAGGAAACCCACCTCCACCAATGCATTATTGCACTTCAATAGCTTCCACCCCCCACATGTAGCCTCTGCTCTCCCCTACAGCCAATTCTCACGTTTGAATAGGATCATCTCCAGTGATACTGAGTTTTTAGAACAATCTAGAATAATGAAAATGAGGTTTCTACAAAGGGGCTACTCAGAACCCAGTATCGATCAAGCTTTCTGCAAGTCTGCAGGGAGAAGATCTGCAGGCGACGTTGGTCTGAGGTCAATCCACAGGTGCAGAAATGTAGGGCTACAAGATAAAAACTGCACTCCCGACACGGTTTCCAGTAGACCAGTGTTTACATTTGACTTTTCACCCATGGCGGAGCAAATAAAAAATGCCATATTAAAAAACTGGCACATTTTACAATGGGATCCCACCCTTCAAGAAAAAGTGTCTAGTGTACCTGTGGTGGGCTTCAGACGAGGCAAAACCATAGGAAGTATGATCACGCAGAGCAAGTTTAAATGTAATGTGAATAAAAATTGGCTTGAACGCTGCGTTCCTGAGGGTAACTTCAGGTGCGGACACTGCTCTATGTGTGAACAGATGCGGAGAGGGGCACACCTGAAAATTGGAATGATAAAACACAGAGTGAGAGACTTCATTAATTGTAGGTCCACCTTTGTAGTTTATGCCCTTTTCTTCCCCTGCGGCCAATTTTACATTGGAAAAACCTTTAGACCTCTCTTTGTTCGTTTTAGAGAGCACAAGCATAGCCTTAAAACAGAAATTGGAGCTACCAGATTAATTCAGCATATGAAAGAAGTGCATCAAAACCGCGAGGACCTCTTACAGATTGCAGGTCTAGAAATTGTGAAATTACCGCCTCGCGGCGGAGACAGAAAAAAGCTTCTCCTACAGAGAGAAGCACTATGAATTATTAAGACAGAAGCAATGGGACCATTAGTTTTTAATGATAGGAATGATTTATTTGTTTTTGTTTGATACACTGTGATTTTTTGGTCTTATAGAGTATTAAATGAGTTAATACCTTGTTCCTCTATGTGATGTGGTAGGGGGAGTGGCTTGACCTGACCTTTATAGGTCAGTCACTCACCTCCACAGCATGAAAGGCATGATGAAGCACGTCTAGCGTGAAACGGCTGTACCTTCATTGATCTATGTGCACAGACCTGCTTGTACCCGATTTTAAGAAGTATAATAAACTGGATGTTTTACTTTGGAATTGGTGAGTGCCGCTGTGTCTTCTCATCTCTCCTTCAATTATATACATAACAAACAAGTGTGAAACAACTGAAAATATGTCATATTCTAGGTTCTTAAAAGTAGCCACCTTTTGCTTTGATTACTGCTTTGCACACTCTTGACATTCTCTTGATGAGCTTCAAGAGGTAGTCCCCTGAAATGGTTTTCACTGTGTGCCCTGTCAGGTTTAATAAGTGGGATTTCTTGCCTTATAAATGGGGTTGGGACCATCAGTTGCATTGAGGAGAAGTCAGGTGGATATACAGCTGATAGTCCTACTGAATAGACTTTGTACTTATGTTAGAATTTGTATTATGGCAAGAAAAAAGCAGCTAAGTAAAGAAAAACGAGTGGCCATCAATACTTTAAGAAATGAAGGTCAGTCAGTCAGCCGAAAAATTGGGAAAACTTTGAAAGTAAGGGCTATTTGACCATGAAGGAGAGTGATGGGGTGCTGCGCCAGATGACCTGGCCTCCACAGTCACCGGACCTGAACCCAATCGAGATGGTTTGGGGTGAGCTGGACCGCAGAGTGAAGGCAAAAGGGCCAACAAGTGCTAAGCATCTCTGGGAACTCCTTCAAGACTGTTGGAAGAACATTTCAGGGGACTACCTCTTGAAGCTCATCAAGAGAATGCCAAGAGTGTGCAAAGCAGTAATCAAAGCAAAAGGTGGCTACTTTGAAGAACCTAGAATATGACATATTGTCAGTTGTTTCACACTTGTTTGTTATGTATATAATTCCACATGTGTTAATTCATAGTTTTGATGCCTTCATAGTCATGAAAATAAAGAAAACTCTTTGAATGAGAAGGTGTGTCCAAACTTTTGGTCTGTACTGTATGTGCTGGCAACTGATGCAGACCCAGTTTCTAAGTCAACCTATGTGCCTCATTTAAAACATGCCTCATATGTGTTGTGCGATGGTCTACATCTGAATCCTATTTATAGACCTAATTGTAGTCTGCACGTTCTGAATCATGTAGGTCATTAACCAGGCCCAAGCCATTTTTCACCTTTGTGACCAAGTCTAATTTTGCAAATCTGACATATGTCACTTTATGTGCTAATAATTATGGAATGGTTTTACTTATTCCAGTGACCTATGATGGATAAGCTCCGGCACTCCAGCTGTGGTAAAACTATGACTCGCAAGATGTACACTTGCTTGGCTGTTCTCAGAATTTTATAGAAATGAATGGAGCATGCTGGGAGTCGTAGTTTCACCACAGCTGTACAGCCAGAGGTTAGTCATCACTCAAGCCATTCTGACGTTTTTTTGTGACATCTCGTACTTGATGTTAGGGGAAAATTTGGGTTGATATGTTTTACCTTTAAATTATAAAAAAAAATCGAAATCCCAAATTTACTAAAAAAATTGAAAACATTGCAATGTTGCAATTCTGGATTTCTATGCATGAACCCGTTCTATAGTTAGTTGCGCTACTATCTGCGACTTCTCTCCGCTCAAGCTAGGTCTATATTTGTGGGAGTTGCATGGGCAGGGAAGGGGTAGGGCCAGTAAGACCGCTTCATTCACCATTTTCTATGCCTGTTTTAGGCATAGAAAAAGGTCTAAATGTAAGACCGCTCAGACAACAGTAATAATAAATGTGAAACTATGTGTTTTCATGGGAATATGCCAACTTCAAAATCAGCCCCAAGTGAAAAACATACCGTACCTTTCTTGTGAAAATCCTGTTCCATAATCCTGAGAAATTGTATTGATTTTGTAGCTGATAGACTCCCTTTAACATATTATGAGTGATGTTGCACTGTATGCACTATGGGGGATATTTATCAAGACCTGCATTTTCATCACTTGTCTTGATTTCCGCATGCCTCATCATATATTTCTGTCTTCATTCACACAAGAAAACTGTTGTAAATAAAGATAAACGTGCCAGGCCTCCTGGCTCTACTCCCTCTCCGCTCTCACCATGTCCCCTTTTTGAAAAGTGGCGAGGGCCATGTAGAAACATCATTTGTGCCAAACTTTTGTTGCAGTGGCGTTTTAAAAGTCACAAACTCAGGGAGTGATTAAGACTTTTTTTTACGCCAGAAAACTGGCCTGGGGGAATGATACATTCTCACCGTATTTTGTGATGCTAAATATACATAGCACAAGACATTTCGAGCTAATGGGCTGTGGTGACACACTCAGGTCAGGTCCAAGACTGTAATTCATACACCACATATTTATACCTTGTTTTTAACCCCATCTTCAGGGCCTTCTGAAAGAATTCACCTTGGTCATTTCTTGGTTAGTCACCCAAACAGGACCATTCCCACATTAGGGTAGCGGCAGCATCATGTTGTGAGGAGGTAATTCAAAAGCAGGAACAGGAAAATTGGCCAGGATTAATAGAAAGGTGGATAGCGGCAAATACTGGAAATTCCTCAGGAAATCCTGAAAGTGGGATGGAGGTTTACCTTTCAGCAGGACAATGATCCTAAACATTCTGCTAAAGCTACCCTGAAGAGGTCTAGGAGGAAACATTTACATGTCCTGGAATTGCCCAATTAAGGGCTAGACCTCAATCCAGTTGTGAATCTGTGGCATGACTTTAAGACTGCTGTAGACTAACACAACCCATCTATCTTTAAAGGCTATGTATACCTTTGGGGGCAATTTAATTTTTAATTATTGCATTGTTGTCATTTAGAGCTAAAATCATTTTTTCAATTGTTCTTTATTAAAAATGTTGAGCTGTTTTCCCTGCACAGATGCTCCTGAATGTGAACATAGCCCTTAAGGATTTGGAGCAGTTTTGCCTGGAAGAATGGGCAAAAATCAAGCGTCAAGATTTGCTAATCTAATAGAGATGTATCTTAAAAGACTTGCACCTGTAAAAGGTGGCTCCACAAAGTATTAACTTGCAGGCGGTGTATACATATACACAATAAAGGTCTCTGATTTTGGTCTTAAATATTGTTGGGTCAAAGTAAAACATATTTTGCACATGCCCGTTGTTTGGGTGCACATCCGAGCTGCATTTTTTGCAGCTCAGATTTGGACCCATTCAATTCAAGGGGGCCACAAAAGATGCGGACAGCACTCCGTGTGCTGTCCACATCCATTGCTCTGTTCTTTGGCCCCGCAAAAAAAAAAAAAAAAAAACATGTCCTAAAACATGTGGCAAAACAGACAAGAATAGGCTTTTCTATCAAGAGTCATGCGTTCCTTTCCAGAAATTGCAGAATGCACACGTCCGGCATCCGCGTTTTGCAATTTGCAGACAGCAAAACATGGCGTGGTCGTGTGCATGAGACCTAAAAAAAATTGCACAAATAACTAAAAATCCTTTTTAATTCCAGGTTGTTAAACAAAAAAGAAAAAAAATAAGGAAAAACACCAGGAAAGTGAATACGTTCACAAAACACTGTATATACTTGGTAAAGACTTCAGTGTGAGCTGTATTTTTTATTAATTTTTTCTGATATAAGAATAAAGATTTAAACCTTTCGGACACCAGCATGAAAGCTGTCACATTGTTTTCCTTTTCCTGTCTCCTGTATGGCAGTTCTTGGCCTTAGCCATGTGTCTCATTCTAGTAGTTTTGAAGAAATATACACAGTTTACCCAAGTCTACACATTTGTAATAATTTATATTTAATAATCCAGGCTCAGATCTATCTAAGTCTCCTGTTTGAGCTGTGCAATACCGGCATTATTGAGTAAACAGCCGAACGAACCCCATTAAAGGGGTTTTCCAAGATTTTGATACTGATGACTAGTGTAGAGAAAATCGAAGCCAAACTAATTGACTTCGATCCGAATTTCAGGAAAAATTAGATTTTCTGCAAAGCCAAATTTCCTCGCACTTCATGGTAACTAGTGATGAGCGAGCACCAAAGTAATCAGGTGTTCGGCCTGAACACATTGCTATATTCGTGTGCTCGGCCAAGTACCCGAGTATAATGGAAGTCAATGGGAGACAACCAGGCACACCCAGCTCAGAAGAGAAGAGGGTGTCTGGTTCATAAAAAAAAGGTTAGAAATTGATGGAATCCCCATCAAAATGGTTTGGAAACAGCATTACAAGGATAGCTGGATGCATCTTAGACTCCTATTACGTATGACATACAATAGACAATCACACAAAGGCAATATGTCAAAAGCCAGGTACTGTATGTGCCCAATCTATCCATGAGACAGATAACAGCCAGCATACCTTACAATGGCAGTCTTGTGCACTATGAGCTATTCCAAACCAGCTCTCATCTGACTGAGAACCAGTAAGCCCCAACGTTACTTCAGATCTGTTGGATAGCTTGGGTGGACCTGCGCAACTAGATCAATATCATTAGGGCGACAAAAAGTTTTCCGATTGTCCTAACATAATATTCAATAACCTTTCTATACAGTTTTGTCATGTAAAAACTCATTTGCATAAACATGGGCTTATGAGACATGCAAATCAGCAAAATCTGCCTTGTTTTTCAGCTGTCATAAGACTATGAAAACCAATAGATGGCACTATGTATTTATGAACAGCGCCCTCTATTGGTTTGACAGTCTTATGACAAGCCTATTAGTGTAGGCTTTTGCGCTAAAAATTAGTGATAAAAATTTGCGATTAGAATATTCGCGATCTACACTAGGATGATATCTGACACTGGGAAAGCTGGGTAATAACTCAGTGATAAAATATGACACTGGGAAAGCTGTGTAAGAACTCATGATCTACACTGAGTTATTACCCAGCTTTTCCAGTTTTAGATATTATCACTGACTTATTACATAATTATTACATAATATTCGCTATATTGCTATATATTTGTTTTTTAATATATTATGAATATTCTAAAAAACGAATATAGAGCATTATAGCAAATATGATCTCAGCGAATAGTCTTGTCAGAACACTATACAACTAATAGAGGGCGCTGTAATCATAACTGTGCTTGGTATCTTGCTCAGACCCATTGAAGTGAATGGTTCTGAGCACGATACCAAGCACAGCCACTATACAATGTACGGCACTGTGCTTAATGATCATACAGCTAATCGGCGGGGGTCTCGAGTGTCAGAACCCCACCGATCAAATACTGATGATGACTAGAGTTGAGCGAACCCGAACTGTAACGTTCGTGTTCGTACCGAACTTTAGGTTTTTCGGCACCCGAACATTTACGTAAAAGTTTGGGTTCGGGTTCGGTGTTTGGCGATTTTTATTGTGCTTTTTGAAAGGCTGCAAAGCAGCCAATCAACAAGCGTCATACTCTTTGCCCCAAAAGGCCATCACTATTGGCATGGCTGTGATTGGCCAACTGCAGCATGTGACCCAGACTCTATTTAAGCTGGAGTCACTTAGCGCCACCCGTCACTCTGCTCGGATTAGTGTAGGGAGATGCTGCAGCTGCTGTGAGGGAGAGATCAGGGAGAAATCTTATGAAGAACTGCTTTTTTACTCAGCGATCTACAGCAAATGTGTTTTGTGGGTGCAGTGCACAATTTTTTTAAGCCTGCCCTGAGCCAACTACAGCTGAAAACGAACTTTTTTTTACTTCAGTTTGTCAATATCAATACATAATCGTCAGCCATTTTATACAACCATAGTGCACCAGCATAGGCTATCTGCAAGTCCAGAAATACAGCTTTGGCATGCTGGGGTGAAAACCCCCTCTAATATACTGCACATCTGTGATTAGACAAGCATAAGTGACTGTCACATTTAGGACAGAAATACAGCTTTTTGGTTAGGGTGAAAAAAGTCTCTAATATACTGCACATTTGTGATTACACGTGCATAAGTCACTGTCACATTTAGGACAGAAATACAGCTTTTTGGTTACATACTGCACATCTGTGATTACACGTGCATAAGTCACTGTCACATTTAGGACAGAAATACAGCTTTTTGGTTATTGGGGTGAAAAAACCCTCTGATATACTGCACATCTCTGATTACACGTGCATAAGTGATTGTCACATTAAGGCCAGAAATACAGCTTTTTTCTTACTGGGGTGAAAAAAACCTCTGATATACTGCACATCTGTGATTACACGTGCATAAGTCACTGTCACATTTAGGACAGAAATACAGCTTTTTGGTTAGGGTGAAAAAAAACTCTGATATACTGCACATCTGTGATTACACATGCATAAGTCCCTGTCACATTTAGGACAGAAACACAGCTTTTTGGTTAGGGTGAAAAAACCCTCTGATATACTGCACATCTGTAATTACATGTGCATAAGTGATTGTCACATTAAGGCCAGAAATCCTGCTTTGTCATACTGGGGTGAAAAAAACATCTGATATTCTGCACATCTCTGATTACACGTGCATAAGTGATTGTCACATTTAGGCCAGAAATACGCCTTTTTGGTTACTGGGGTGAAAAAAGCCTCTAATATATTGCACATCTGGGATTACACGTGCATAAGTGAGTGTCACATTTAGGCCAGAAATATGCCTTTTTGGTTACTAGGGTGAAAAAAGCCTCTGATATACTGCACATCTGGGATAAGACGTGCATAAGTGAGTGTCACATTTAGGCCACAAATACTGCTGTCATATAGAGTTAAAAAAAAAAAATTGAGTGCAATACCCTACATCAGGGTTTTTAATGGAGGTTAATTTTTTTTAACAGACTTAACCACTTTTTACTTTGCTTTGTAAATGCTAACTATGAGGCAAACATCTAATAAGGGACGCGGTCATGGTCGTGGTGGTGGTGTTGGTGGAGCCTCTGGTGCATGGAGAGGACGTGGCCGTTCTGCCACAGCTACACGTCCTACTGAACCTACTACCTCAGGTCCCAGTAGCCGCCAGAATCTACAGCGATATTTGGTCGGGCCTGATGCCGTTCTAAGGATGGTAAGGCCTGAGCAAGTACAGGCGCTAGTCAATTGGGTGGCCGACAGTGGATCCAGCACGTTCACATTATCTCCCACCCAGTCTTCTGCAGAAAGCTCACAGGTGGCGCCTGAAACCCATGCTCATCAGTCTGTCACATCACCCTCGTGCATATCGGGGAACCTGTCTGAGCCTCAAATCATGCAGCAGTCTCTTATGCTGTTTGAAGACTCTGCTGGCAGGGTTTCCCAAGGGCATCCACCAAGCCCTTCCCCAGGGGTGGAAGACATAGAATGCACTGACGCACAACCACTTATGTTTCCTGATGAGGACATGGGAATACCACCTCAGCACGTCTCTGATGATGACGAAACACAGGTGCCAACTGCTGCGTCTTTCTGCAGTGTGCAGACCGAAAAGAAGGTCAGGAAGGAAGACTGGGTGGAAAACGATGCAGGGGACGATGAGGTCCTAGACCCCACATGAAATGAAGGTCGTGCCACTGACTTTCAGAGTTCGGAGGAAGAGGCAGTGGTGAGACCGAGCCAACAGCGTAGCAAAAGCGGGAGCAGGGTGCAAAAGCAGAGCAGCCATCGCCAAAACAGTTCGCCTGCTACTGGCCACTGTCACCAGGGACCGAGCACCCCAAAGGCAGCTTCAAGGAGTTCCCTGGCATGGCACTTCTTCCCACAATGTGCTGACGACAAGACCCGAGTGGTTTGCACGCTGTGCCATCAGAGCCTGAAGCGAGGCATTAACGTTCTGAACCTTAGCACAACCTGCATGACCAGGCATCTACATGCGAGGCACGGGCTGCAGTGGAGTAAGCACCTTCAAAACCAAGACCAATCAGGCCCCTCCTGCTCCCTCTTCTGCTGCTGCCTCGGCCTCTTCCTCCGCCTCTGGAGGAACGTTGGCACCTGCCGCCCAGCAAACAGAGAATGTGCCACCAACAACACCACCTCCGTCACCAAGGATCTCCACCATGTCAGACGGAAGCGTTCAGCTCTCCATCACACAAACCTTTGAGAGAAAGTGTAAATTCCCACCTAGCCACCCTCGATCCCTGGCCCTTAATGCCAGCATTTCTAAACTGCTGGCCTTTGAAATGCTGTCATTCAGGCTGGTGGAGACGGACAGCTTCAAACAGCTCCTGTCGCTTGCTGTGCCACAGTACGTCGTTTCCAGACACCACTACTTCTCCAGGAGAGCCGTGCCCTCCCTGCACAACCAAGAATCGGATAAAATCAAGTGTGCACTGCGCAACGCCATCTATGGCAAGGTCCACCTAACCACAGATACGTGGACCAGTAAGGACGGCCAGGGATGCTATATCTCCCTAACTGCACACTGGGTAAATGTAGTGGCGGCTGGGCCCCAGGCGGAGAGCTGTTTGGCGCACGTCCTTCCGCCGCCAAGGATCGCAGGGCATCCTTCTTTGCCTCCTGTTGCCTCCTCTTCCTACTCGGCTTCCTTCTCCTCTTCTTCCACCTGCTCATCCGGTCAGCGACAAACCTTCACCACCAACTTCAGCCCAGCCAGGGGTAAACATCAGCAGGCCGTTCTGAAACTGATGTGTTTGGGGGACAGGCCCCACACTGTGCAGGAGTTGTGGCGGGGTATAGAACAACAGACCGACGAGTGGCTGCTGCCAGTGGGCCTCAATTCCGGCCTGGTGGTGTGCGATAATGGGCGAAATCTCGTTGCAGCTCTGGGACTAGCCAGTTTGACGCACATCCCTTGCCTGGCGCATGTGCTGAATTTGGTGGTGCAGAAATTCATTCCCAACTACCCAGACATGTCTGAGCTGCTGCATAAAGTGCGGGCCGTCTGTGCACGCTTTCGGCGTTCTCACCCTGCTGCTGCTCGCCTGTCAGCACTGCAGCGTAACTTCGGCCTTCCCGCCCACCGCCTCATATGCGACGTGCCCACCAGGTGGAACTCCACCTTGCACATGCTGGAGAGACTGTGCGAGCAGAAGCAGGCCATAGTGGAGTTTCAGCTGCAGCACGCACGGGTGAGTCGCACTGCGGAGCAGCACCACTTCACCACCAATGACTGGGCCTCCATGCGAGACCTGTGTGCCCTGTTGCGCTATTTCTAGTACGCCACCAACATGGCCAGTGGCGATGACGCCATTATCAGCGTTACAATACCACTTCTATGTCTCCTTGAGAAAACACTTAGGGCGATGATGGAAGAGAATGTGGCCCAGGACGAGGAGGAGAAGGAGGGGTCATCTCTAACACTTTCAGGCCAGTCTTTTAGAAGTGGCTCAGAAAGAGGATTTTTGCAACAGCAGAGGCCAGGTACAAATTTGGCCAGCCAGGGCCCACTACTGGAGGACGAGGAGGAGGAGGATGAGGAGGAGGAGGAGGATGGGGATGAAGCATGTTCACAGCGGGGTGGCATCCAATGCAGCTCGGGCCCATCACTGGTGCGTGGCTGGGGGGATACGGAGGATGCAGACGATATGCCTCCCACAGAGGACAGTTTGTCCTTACCTCTGGGCAGCCTGGCACACATGAGCGACTACATGTTGCAGTGCCTAAGCAACGACTGCAGAGTTGCCCACATTTTAACGTGTGCTGACTACTGGCTGGCCACCCTGCTGGATCCCCGTTACAAAGACAATGTGCCGTCCTTAAGTCCCTCACTGGAGCGTGATCGGAAGATGCGCGACTACAGGCGCACAATGGTAGACGCGCTCCTGAGAGCATTCCCGACTGACGCCGGGGGACAAGTGGAAGCACAAGGCGAATGCAGGGGAGGAGGAAGAGGTCGCTAACGCAGTTGTGTCAGCAACAGCACCTCAGAAGGCAGGGTTAGCATGGCCGACATGTGTAAAAGCTTTGTCACCTCGCCGCAACAACCGGCCCCAACTTCTGATATGGAGCGTGTTAGCAGGAGGCAGCATTTGAACAACATGGTGGAACAGTATCTGTGCACACGACTATACGTACTGACTGATGGTTCTGCCCCATTCAACTTCTGGGTCTCCAAATTGTCCACATGGCCAGAGCTTGCCCTGTATGCCTTGGAGGTGCTGGCCTGCCCTGCAGCCAGTGTACTCTCTGAACGTGTATTTAGCATGGCAGGAGGCGTCATTACAGACAGACGCAGCTGCCTATCCACAGCCAACGTGGACAAGCTCACGTTGGATCCCACAAGACTTGTCTGTACCTTGGGCAGAATAGACATTTATACCACCATCAAACATACATTCTAGTACTCAAGTCAAGTGCAATGATTCTTTGTTTTCTTTTTTTTTATTTGTCCCAATATTTTGGGGGTTACCTACCCAATAAAAAATTAAAAAAACCATTGTTGGCTTCCTGTTCCTCCTCCATTGCTGCCTCCACCTACAACACCACATTCACCGCCTCCTCAACCTCCGACTCCATATCCACCTCCTTCTCTGAGTTGCAGGTTAATAATTTGTAATTTTTAGTTATTTTATTTCATTTTAAGTTATTTCCCTATCCACATTTGTTTGCAGAGCAGTAGCCATGCTCTTAAGCACATTTTACTTCCTTTTACATCCCTCTAGCCTTTTCAAGGACTATTGTCGGGTGACATTTTACCATTTTTGGCATATACAAACCCCTGCTGTGTCTGGGTGACAGGGGCCTAAATCTCTCAAAATCCTCTGTTCTATTGCTGGGTGACATGAACCCCCTTTTGCCGTGAATGAACCCCTGCTCTGCATTGCTGACAGGGGCCTAAATCTCTCAAAATCCTCTGTTGTATTGCTGGGTGACATGAACCCCTTTTGCCGTGAATGAACCCCTGCTGTGCTTGGGTGACAGGGGCCTAAATCTCTCAAAATCCTCTGTTGTATTGCTGGGTAACATAAACCCCCTTTTGCCGTGAATGAACCTCTGCTGTGCCTGGGTGACAGGGGCCTAAATCTCTCCAAATCCTCTGTTGTATTGCTGGGTGACATGTATCCCCTTTTGCCATGAATGAACCCCTGCTCTGCATTGCTGACAGGGAACTAAATTTAGTGAAAACATCTGTTACTGATCGGAAGATGCGCAACTACAAGCGCACGCTGATGATAGCATTCCCACCTGACAGCGGGGGCACAGTGGAAGCACAAGGCGAAGGCAGAGGAGGAGGAAGAGGTCGCCAACGCAGCTGGGGCACCACCAGCACCTGAGAAGGCAGGGTTAGCATGGCCCAAATGTGGAAAAGCTTTGTCAGCCTTGGAGGTGCTGACCTGCCCTGCAGCCATTGTATAGTGTGAACGTGTGTTTAACACGGCAGTGAGCATTATCACAGGCCACAGCCAATGTGGACAAGCTTACGTTTATTAAAATGAACCAGGCATGGATCCCACAGGACTTGTCCGTACCTTGTGCAGAATAGACATTTATACCAGTCTCAACCATCCATTTTTGTACTCAAGTGCACTTATTCTTAGTTTTATTTTGTTATATGTCCCAATATTTTCGGGGATACCCCAATTAAAAAATTTAAAATAACACAAATCAGTGTTGGCTACCTATTCCTCCTTCACCGCCGCTTCCACCTACACCGCCACGACAACCTACACCGCCACATCCACCCATCCACCGCCTCCTTAACCTCCTACTCCGAGATCCAGATTGTTATTTAAAAATTTTCTGTATTTTATGTTATTTTAAGTCATTTCCCTATCCACATTTGTTTGCAGAACAGTTGCCATGCTCTTAAGCACATTTTGATGCCTTTTGCAACCCTCTAGCCCTTTCCAGGACTATTTTAGAGCCATTTTAGTGCCCAAAAGTTCGGGTCTCCATTGACTTCAATGGGGTTCGGGGTCAAGTTCGGGTCCCGAACCCAAACTTTTTTTTCAAGTTCGGCCGAACCTGCCGAACCCGAACTTCGAGGTGTCTACTCAACTCTAATGATGACCTATCCTCAAAAAAACCCATTTAATGCAAAATAATACTTACCGGTATCTGCTCATATCTCTGACTGTTAATATTACACTGATTGTGTGCCTAATATGAGCTTTAAATGCACCTGAGTTTTGCATTAGCTAAAGTCTATGCAGGCAAATGTCTTCCTTCCTCCTGGACTGCCAAGAAACAAATGGGGGAAATCCATACAAACATTTCACATTTTATTCTTCCTAACGTAACAACTTTGCTTCATTACACATGCTCTTAATTTGATAGTGCATTATTTTCCAAAAATATAGAGATTTATGTGGGAAAGGTGGGATTCAACATTTTATATAGCCATTGAAAGGGTTGTTAAGGATTGACATATTTCTTTTAATTCCACCCCCACTGCTCTGGACCTATAAAGGGAAGCATACTTACCTGCTCCCCGCTCCTTGTTTCGGACTTGGTGGGTCCAGGGCTGTCTTCAATGCACTTTGGTCCCTGCATGTAAACTTTTAGCATGAATGGGGACACGTGCACTGCTTCAGCAAATGTGTGACCTTTGCGGTGACATTCCCCAGTCAGCATGTGACCCAGCAGTAACAGTTTTCATGCAGAGAAAAAAGTGCAGTGAAGACAGACCAGGGCCCATGGAGCCAGAAACCAACTGACGAGTTGCAAGTAAGCATGCTACATGTCACAGGGCTGGTGGGGTCGACCCTGCTTACGTATGTCCATTCTAAAGATGAGCAAACCAGTTTGGACTGAACCAGGTTTGGTTTGAACTTTGCTATTTTTTTTACAGCAGGCGAACCCGAAAATTTTTAGGTCTATTTCGTACTAATCCTCTAAAATGGTGTGTAACGCCATTTTAGTGCACATGTCAGCAGGAAAAATGCACTAGAGAGGAAGAAGAAGGGTTCTCACATGACCTTGAGAGGAAGTGGGGGGGGGGGCTTGTCCTGATTGGCTGCCAGACAGGGAGGTACCCTAGCAGAATAAGCAGATCACCATTCTGTGCTGGGCTGTGAATGGGGGTGGTTGGGTCTTACAGTGTCTGCCAGGAAAACGATCCTATGGAGTCAGAGAGAGTGAAAAAAACAACCAGAGACTGTCAGAAATAAATCAAGATTATTGTGAGGCAGAGTGAAGTGAAAGGCTAGGATTACAAAGAAAAATTCTGTGTGTTTTGTACAATAGAGAGAAGCAGGGCAGCTGACAGAGAAAGAGAAGACAGGAGCTGTGCCTGCCAGCAGCTACCTGTAAGCACATACTCTCATTTTTTCCCATCATTTTCACAAAAATCCTTTTTTTGTGGGGTTCAATTTAATTAAGCTGCATATACACTCTATTACTGCAGCAACACCCATGTTATGGCAGCAATCTACCAGTGTTAATTAAGGTGAAATTTAGCATCAATCCTCAATAATCAGTTTACATGTATTTAGTTTCCAAACTGTTGGAATTTAAATTTGGGGATCGTTAAATTTTATTTAACCAGCATATATATGTGATTATTACAAGACACAAAGTATAGCAGCAATCTTCCTGTGTGTATTAATGAGAAATTGAGCTTCAAGCCTCAATCATCCATTTACATATATTCAGTTTCCTCACAGTTACATTTTACTTTTTTTTTTGTGGGGTTCAATATAATTAACCCCTTAATGACCGGGAAATGTTCAATTTTCTTTTCATTTTAGTTTTTTACTCCCAGACTTTCCAGACCCAGAATTTTTGTATTTTTTCATTCACATAGCCGTATAAGGGCTTGTTTTTGCAGGACAAAATGCACTTTCCAGTGGCACCATTTACGGTTGCATAAAATGTGTTGGGAAGTGGGATAAAACTGACCGTTACTTTTATTTTCCAGGTCAGTATGATTAAAGCAATACCACATATAGCTTTTCTTGCGTTGGAATACTGAAAACAAATAAAAACTTAGATTTATTTTCTTTTTATTGCCATATTCTGAATCCTATAACGTTTTGCAGTTATGTGTACAGAGCTGTGTGAGGGCTGATTTTTTGCTGGGCGATGTGTCATTTTCTATTATACAAATTTTAGGGTATGTATTACTTTTTGATCACTTTTTATTTAATTTTCTGTGGGTGGTGAAGCGACCACAGAACGGCAAATCAGCCATTTTGACTTTTTTTTCCGTTTCGCCTTTTGCTGATATTTTAATAGTATGGGTGTTTTTGCATGCGGCAATGCCCACGATGTGTCCACTAGCGTCATCACGCTCAGCACTAGAAATTGTCTTGCGGTTCACCCGGCGGTCAGTTCGCGGGGAACTTTGCGCTTTCGCGATTCGCCAAACATGCGAACATATGGCGATATTCGCGCCCGCCATATTCTTTTACATTGTGAAGAACTTTGACCCATGACACATCCATCAGGTGGTACAGGACAGTTAATTGAGATGTTTCAGCACATGGACATACCCCCTACTTTATAAATAAACCTGATCTGAGCGCCATTTTACATTCAGTCTTTTGCCAGTGTAGGGAGAGGTTCCTGTGTGGAGCAGGGACAGACTGTTAGTGACACAAATCGCTAGCTAATAGGGCCACAAAAGTCCTTTTAAGGACTGGTATAGGTGTGCTATCGATAGGTGTGACATACTGAGGGGTGTAATATACTTATAATATACTTTTAACATAGAAAGCATATTATAGTGCAATTGTATTCTGCAGCAGTTGTGTGCGGTTCTGCTGTGATACTGCAGCCACACAGAGTGCCAACCACTATTTGAAGAAATTATTTCTACTGGTGTGATTTACCAGTTGCCCCCCACAAAAACTGATTGAAGCAGGGATTTTATATACCAATAATATACGTTCTATATAGTGCATTTAGGTAGTGCAGCATTTGTCTGCAGTTTTGCTGCGTTTTACCACATCTACACAGAGTGACAAACACTATTTGAAGAAATTATTTCTACTGGTGTGATTTACCAGTTGCCCCCCACAAAAACTGATTGAAGTAGGGATTTTATATACCAATAATATACGTTCTATATAGTGCATTTAGGTAGTGCAGCATTTGTCTGCGGTTTTGCTGCGTTACAGCATCTACACAGAGTGAAAAACACTATTGAAACCAATAATTTCTACTGGAGTGATTTACCAGTTGCCCCCCAAAAAAACTGATTGAGGCAGGGGTGTGATATACCTTCTTCCACAAATACTGCTCTTCTATAGGGACTTTTGTCACAGGGTCATTTTGAAAATGACAGGCAGAGGAAGAGGCAGGCCATTCCGCAGGGGTGGTAGGGGTCGAGCAGGTGCACCAGGCCGGAGCCTAAGCGGGAAGTTGCAGAATGTGCGTGCAATTATGTCAAAGGACGTACCAGACTTGGTTGAGTGGCTCACTCAGCCTTCTGCTTCTGCACCCTCCTCACCCTCTCTATATGCACCCTCTTCACTCTCTGTTGTGTCCACTCCCAAAGACACCACCATATTCCCTCCACTCGAGTCAGAGGAATTATTTTCCCATACATTCCAAGACCTTACCGATGTGCAGCCATTCTTGGCATCGGATCAGGAAGAGGAGGTATCAACGGTCGCCACCCAGCAGTCTGACGACAGAACCCAGATCAGCCCAAGGAAGGTGGTCCCCGCTGTTGCTGCCTACTCCGAGATCTCTAATGTCAGTGGTGGTGAAGGTGACGAATCCGATGATGATGTGTCGATGGACGTCATGTGGGTGCCCACAAGAGAGGAAGAGGAGGGGAGTTCAGAAGGAGATACGGAGCAGCAGATAGGGAGGAGAAGCAGGCAGAACTTACAGTGCACAGGAGGCAAAAAGCAGACTGTGAATGTATCTGGAACTAAACATCCACCATGCACGGTCACACCTGGTGCTCCCAGGACACCCGCACATGGCTCCGCAGTGTGGACTTTTTTTAATGTGTCCGCTGCTGACAATAGTGTTGCTATCTGCAGCCTGTGCTGGCAACGCATAAGTCCCGGTAAGCCCAACACTCACCTAGGGACGACCGCCTTAAGAAGGCACCTGGCCTCCCATCACTAAGCCCAGGAGCAACGCCGTCAGAACCCACAAAGCCACACTCCCGGCGCTCACTGTCCTGCCTCTTCTCCTCCCTCCTCCCATTTATCCTCCACCTTCCACTGTCAACCGTGCCGTCATCGCGCTCATCTGGCAAAAGGCAGGCTTCCTTGCCGCAAATGTTCGAGCGAAAAAAGATGATGACGTCGGATAACCCTCTTGCCCAATGGCTGACCGCTGGCTTGTCAGAACTGCTAGCCTGCCAACTACTGCCATATTAACTGGCGGACTCGGAGGGCTTTAGAAAATTTGTGGCCATTGGAACACCGCAATGGAAGATCCCCGGAAGGAAATATTTCACCCAGAACGGCATCCCAGAGCTATATGGCCACGTTCAGCGGCAAGTCAATGTATCTCTGGCACACAGTGTCAGTGCTAAGATACATCTGACCACAGACACGTGGTGTAACAAACACGGGCAGGGAAGGTACATAACTTTTACTGCCCACTGGGTGAACCTTCAGACAGCCGTCAAGCATGCAACCCGTGGCACCCGTGTGGATTTGGTGTTACCGCCATGGATTGCATGCAGGCCTGCCTCTTTTTCTCCTCCTCCTACCCCATCCTCCCTCTCCTCCTCGGCTGACTCCTCCTTTTCCGCTGCTACCATCTCTTCCCCTGCGCCCCCGAAGATCCCCAGTACCTATTCGACGTGCAAGGTGAGACGTTGCCATGCTGTGCTGCGTCTGTTGTGCCTGGAAGCCAAGAGCCACACCGGTCCTGCACTCCTTTCAGCTTTGCAGTCACAGGCAGATCAGTGGCTAACCCCGCTCAATTTGACAGTTGGTAAAGTGGTGGGCGACAATGGTGCCAATCTGCTGAGCGCGCTGAAACAGAGCAAAATGACACACGTGCTGTGCATGGCACACGTCCTGAACTTTATCGTGCAGCGTTGCCAAATAACTGGCCATTTTAGAAGATCTTACACGGCCATTGCTCACCTTGCTGACATTCAGTGGCGACACTACCTGCCCGGCAGACATCTGATTTGTGACTGCCTGACGCAATAGAACTCCACCTTGTATATGCTTGATAGGCTGCTCCAACAGAAGTTAATGACTACCTGTATGAACTCTGCGGCAGGACAGGTTCTGGGGAGCTTGGTTTTCTCTCACCGCGCCAGCGATGCATGCAGACTTCTGCGGCCATTTTATGAGATCACCAAACTGGTCATTCACAGCCAGGGCGCCATCAATGAGATTGTACCTTACGCCTTCTTTCTGGAGCGTGAATTGCGTTGTGTCATTGATCAAGCCATCGAGGAGCAGGAAGATGAGGAAGTTGCAATGCTGGATGAATTCCCAGGGGGGCTACTCCATCTGAGACAAGTCAACAACAGGAGTCTGAATAGGAGTCAGAAGAGGATGGTGCCGGGCGGAGAAGGAGCAAGAAGAGCATGCTTTAAACATTTCTGGGATCCCTGGTGTTGTCATTGGATGGGAGGAGGAGAACGAGGATGACATTATCCTGGATGATGAGCAGTAGCCAGGCCACTTCACCGCTTCCAGTTTAGTGCAAATGGGGGCCTTCATGCTCCCCCGTATAAAAACCATAAAAGGCAAGGACCAGTACTGGGTGGCAACGTACGTAGACCCCCGGTACAAACACAAAATGGTGGAACCATCACAGAGGGCTGTCAAAATGCAGCACTTCCAGGCCTTGCTTCGAGAAATGCTGCATTCTGCTTTTGCGTTCACTGGCGGAGGAATTTCCACTTGTTGCGGGTACCAATCCAACAGCGCATGGAAGAAGAGGGCGGTTTGAAGATGTGTTGGTTACTTTGGATATGAGATCATTCTTGCAGCCAACCCATCGACAGCCATCCTCCTGAACCAGCTTTAGGGAACGCCTAGACCGACAGGCGTCCGACTACATCGGGTTAACGGCCGATGTGGACGCTCTGAGAAGCGATGAACCCCTGGACTGGACTTTACCATGGAACTGTTGGCTTGCCCCTCGTCCAGTGTCCTGTCCGAAAGGATGTTCAGCGCAGCAGGGGGGATCGTGACCGATAAGCGCACTCGCCTTGCTCACGACAGTGTGGACTACCTCATATTTCTAAAAATAAATGAGGCGTGGATCTCGGAGGAATTCAACACATGTGACGAGTCGACTATGTTTTATTGAAATTCCACAATACAGCCCACAAATATCCGCCACCATCCAGAACCTCCCTGTCTTAGGTAAATACAGCGGCATAAAAGGCCTTTTATGTCCGTTGAATTCCTAATTATTGAGGCCTGTACTGGCCGACAGTTACATATTTATCCTGTGACCGCCTAATGTACCTCCAGCCACAAAATCCAAAGTTCTTTGCTGTCAGGTGAACGCCTATTGGCTAATTTTTGGGGCCTGTACTGGCCTACAGTTACATATTTATCCTGTGAACGCCTAATGTACCTCCAGCCACAGAATCCAAAGTTCTTTTCTGTCAGGTGAACGCCTATTGGCTAATTTTTGGGGCCTGTACTGGAGTGGCAAGTTCTCACAACAATACTTAGTGCACCAGTCACTAATATTTCATGAGATCTTATTAAATGTTAAGTTGTGTATACTGCGAAAAAATAAATCGCATCATTAGGGATTTTCGCAATGGCGCTTTTTTAAACACTCGATCTGCATATACAGCGATTAATATAACATGCATGTGAAATGTAATCAAATACACTGCTTTAATGTCAAATTACTTACAGTGATCAGAAATTCTTCCTCAACGTCGCGAAAATTGTTGCCAACCATCTTTTCTGATCGCATCCAACTTCGGTCTGGTGGAAACCCAGTTGCTGTAGTAAGCCGCGCATATTTTGCGCATGTGCATACGCGAACATTTAATTGCCGATATTTCTCATTGAAAAAAATAATGAATGGAGATCGCAAATTCGAATAATACATCTGGTATGTCACTGTCCATGTTGTGGGACTATTTGTGTACTCCTGAAGGTATTCCAGGTTCGCCTGCCTTTAAAGTGAATGGGGCCGCCGCGAACTTGCGGTTCGCGAACATTTGATAGCGTTCGCGCGATCGTGTTCGCGAACCGTCCAGGCCGATGTTCGTCCATCAGGCGCTGACATGTGTATCCACGGAATGCATTCGCTGAGCCACAAGCTCGCGCATGCGCCGTGGATACACATGTCAGCGTCTGGAATCGGCCTCACAGGACGCACTGCACATGCGCCAGCCGGCAATGAGGAGTGAATAAATTATCAGTGGGGCGGTGCTGGGCTCCAGGAGAAGGGGCGCGTCTGGGCTCCAACGGCTGGAGGGACAGCCCCTTGGGCTCCTTACTCAGGTAATTACCATATTAATAAAAGCGATTTTCTAGACAACACTTAGGGTAGTAATACTAGTATATTTTAATACAAAACAAGCAGACTGATGTGATGATGTTAAAAGCTCTGTCACTAAAATCCAGGTGATAGAATCCCTTTAAAATGAAGTTTTGAGAGAAGGATCTAGGATCCGAAGCTCGCTTCACTCATTCCTAATTTGAACAAATCGACTTTGGATCTATGATCCGAAGGTTGATTCACTCAAGCCTAGTAGTGACACCCAAATGGAATAGACCTAGCCATGCTGGCGGTGCCGTATCTTGCCACTGTTGCTGCCTGTCTGCCTTACTGCCATCACTATCTGTATGGCTGCTGCTGATTCGGCCTACATCATGTTACTAATTACTCTCAATAGTTAGTTTACATGTATTCAGTTCCCAGACTTCTGAAATTTTTATTTTTTGGGGGGTTTGGGGTTAAATAAATGAAGGTCAGTCAGTCAGCCGAAAAATTGGGAAAACTTTGAAAGTAAGGGCTATTTGACCATGAAGGAGAGTGATGGGGTGCTGCGCCAGATGACCTGGCCTCTACAGTCACCGGACCTGAACCCAATCGAGATGGTTTGGGGTGAGCTGGACCGCAGAGTGAAGGCAAAAGGGACAACAAGTGCTAAGCATCTCTGGGAACTCCTTCAAGACTGTTGGAAGAACATTTCAGGGGACTACCTCTTGAAGCTCATCAAGAAAATGCCAAGAGTGTGCAAAGCAGTAATCAAAGCAAAAGGTGGCTACTTTGAAGAACCTAGAATATGACATATTTTCAGTTGTTTCACACTTGTTTGTTATGTATATAATTCCACATGTGTTAATTCATAGTTTTGATGCCTTCATAGTCATGAAAATAAAGAATGAGAAGGTGTGTCCAAACTTTTGGTCTGTACTGTATATATATATATATATATATATATATCTTTAAAGCAAAAACTGAAAATTATGAAAAACAATGATATTTTTCCTTTCTTATAAATTTTTTATTCTATTAAAAAAGGTTTTAAGACAAAACATTTCTAAAACAATTACTGTCGCTATTTGCGTAATTTATCTACTGACTGGGCCTGCCGCAAGACTTTAAAAGACTGGAGCGCATTTTGGAGGCTTATTTTTCTATTGCTGTTCTATGGCTCCATAGTGCCAGAAAACTGTTGTACAGTGCCAAAGCATTATAAGTCCCTTCAAAGTGACTTTTTAATGTTGTTTCCCTAAGGTATTCACCTTGTGGAAATTTGGATGTTTTAGTTTATTTTTTATTTTTTTATAAATTATGAAAACATGCGTCATTTGTATATTTTACGCAGAAAAAAAAACCTGATATACAAAATATACCTAGACAAATATCTATATTTTGAAAATAAAAAAAAATGTTTGTATGTTTATTTATTTTACACACACAAATTCCACTATATTATTTAAAAAACGAATAAATATATAAAATATTTTTTTTATAAATGTAAAAGCCCCCCTTGTATGGGTGTGTACATAGTCTTCTACACTATTGCTAATACTAGTAACTATTGCTATAGTTTTTTCATTTTTTAATTTTCTGTATTTGTCTTTTTATTTTATTTTTATTTTTTCAATTATTTAGTTATTTATTTTTTGCTATTTGTTTATTTTAAGTGAATTAATGCCAACATCTTCTCACAGCTCAGGCCGATTCCCATGAATAAACCTTGCCTTGCTGGTAGTTCCCCATCTTGTCACTGTTGCTGTCTGTATGCCTAACTACCATCACATTCTGTACAGCTGCTGCAGCCTGCAACCTGGACAATTGCCCAGGGCCCCCATCCTCTACGGGGCCCCCTGCTTCAGTACTGGTAAACATCGAGCAAGTGGCGGACCTCTGAATTGATGAATTTGACATGAAGGAGTCAGGACTCTGTGCTCTGACTCCATATATGGCTTGGGAGTCCATGCTCTATGTCCAAATATGGTGTCAGTGCTATGAAGCGGGTATCCTAAAGCATTGTCAGTATGCCTAGGGACACCCTGCATATTTAAGTTTTATTTATCCTCTGTTGGCAAAATGTTTCTGTCAGGATTTGACTTCACAACCATATACATTAAAGTCAAGAACCTTAAGCTTTGAGCTATAGAGCTCAATGTTAAATTGCTAGAAATATAGTATGGCTAGGGATGAGCGAACTTGTGTTTTCAAGTTCAGCATACAAGGTTCGGGTTCGGGTTATCTAAGAATTCCGTTATGGATTCCGCTACCAAGGTCCGTGCTAGCAGAATCCATGACGGAATTCTTAAACCCGAACCTTGTACACCGAATTTTAAAAACACATGTTCGTTCAACACTAACTTTGACTAACAACCTCAGTAGTAGTTTCACATGCATTACATATTCATATATATCAGAAGAATTATAAAAAAAAAAATTGTAATAGTAAAAAAAAAAATTGTACAAAGTAAATATGTAATTAATATAAAAAATATTAAATTATACTTCTTATCTATATGAACACATAATACATAGGAAACTACCACTGAGAAGAGATGGCCTTGCGGTTCGCCCACCGGTCGTTTCGCAGCGAATTTTGCTAGTTCGCGATCCGCCGAAAACATGCGAACATATGGCGATAATCGCACGCGCCATTTTTTTGCATAGCTCCGAACTTTGACCCATGACACATCCATCAGGTGGGACGGGACAGCCAATGGAAATGTTTAAGCACATGGACACACCCCCAACCCTATAACAGAACCCGATCTGGCATCCATTTTACATTATGTGTTTTGCCAGTGTAGGGAGAGGTTGCAATTTGGAGCAGGGAAAGTTAGGGACATCAAACGCTAGCTAATAGGGCCACAAAAGTCCTTTTAAGGACTGGTATAGGTGTGCTATCGATAGGTGTGATATAGAGGGGTATGATGTTTCCGCCAAATACTGATTGAGGAGTGCCATATATGTACCTTCTTCCACAAAATACTGATTGAGAGGTGCTATTGCTGTATACCTTCTTCCACCAAATACTGATTGAGGAGTGCCATATACCTGTTTTCGCCAAATACTGATTGAGGGGTGCTATATATCTGTTGCCGCCAAATACTGATTGAGGGGTGCTATATATCTGTTGCCGCCAAATACTGATTGAGGGGTGCCATATTCCTTCTTCCGCAAAATACTGGTGGAGGGGTGCCATATACCTGTTTCCGCCAAATACTCATTATGGGGTGCTATATACATGTTTCCGCCAAATACTGATTGAGGGGTGCCATATACCTTCTTCCACAAAATACTGATTGAGGGGTGCTATTGCTATATACCTTCTTCCACCAAATACTGATTGAGGGCTGCAATACACCTGCTTCCACAAAATACTGATTAAGGGGTGCTATATACCTGTTTCCACCAAATACTGATTGAGGGGTGCCATATATGTACCTTCTTCCACTAAATACTGATTGAGGGGTGCTATTGCTATATACCGTCTTCCACCAAATACTGATTGAGGGCTGCAATACACCTGCTTCCACAAAATACTGGTTGAGGGGTGCCATATACCTGTTTCTGCCAAATACTGATTGAGGGGTGCCATATACCTTCTTCCACAAAATACTGATTGAGGGGTGCTATTGCTATATACCTTCTTCCACCAAATACTGATTGAGGGCTGCAATACACCTGCTTCCACAAAATACTGATTAAGGGGTGCTATATACCTGTTTCCGCCAAATACTGATTGAGGGGTGCCATATATGTACCTTCTTCCACTAAATACTGATTGAGGGGTGCTATTGCTATATACCGTCTTCCACCAAATACTGATTGAGGGCTGCAATACACCTGCTTCCACAAAATACTGGTTGAGGGGTGCCATATACCTGTTTCTGCCAAATACTGATTGAGGGGTGCTATATATGTACCTTCTGCCACAAAATACTGATTGAAGGGTGCTATATACATGTTTCCGCCAAATACTGATTGAGGGGTGCCATATACCTTCTGCCACAAAATACTGATTGAGGGGTGCTATTGCTATATACCTTCTTCCACCAAATACTGATTGAGGGCTGCAATACACCTACTTCCATAAAATACTGATTGAGGGGTGCCATATACCTGTTTCTGCCAAATACTGATTGAGGGGTGCTATATACCTGTGTCCGCCAAATACTGATTGAGGGGTGCCATATTCCTTCTGCCACAAAATACTGATTGAGGGGTGCTATTGCTATACACCTTCTTCCGCCAAATACTGATTGAGGGCTGTGATACACCTGCTTCCACAAAATACTGATTGAGGGGCGCCATATACCTTTTTCCACCAAATACTGATTGAGGGGTGCTATATACCTTCTTCCACAAAATCTTGATTAAGGGGTGCTATATACCTGTTTCCGCCAAATACTGATTGAGGGGTGCTATATACCAGTTTCTGCCAAATACTGATGGAGGGGCGCTATATACCTTCTTCCACAAAATACTGATTGAGGAGTGCTATTGCTATATACCTTATGCCACCAAATACAGATTTAGGGCTGCAATACACCGGCTTCCACAAAATACTGATTGAGGGGTGCCATATAACTGTTTCTGCCAAGTACTGATTGAGGGGTTCTATATACCTGTTTCCGCCAAATACTAATTGAGGGGTGCTATATACCTGCTTCAGTCAAATACTGATTGAGGGGTGCCATATACCTTCTTCCACAAAATACTGATTGAGGGGTGCTATTGCTATATACCTTCTTCCACAAAATAATGATTGAGGGTTGCAATTAGAAATGACCTGGCAGTTCGCCCGGCGGTCGTTTCACAGCAAACTTTGCTCGTTCGCGGTTCGCCGAACTGGCGAACATATAGCGATGTCCGCCGGTGCCATATTCTTTTACATTGTGAAGAACTTTGACCCATGACATATGCATCAGGTGGTACAGGACAGCCAATTGAGATGTTTCAGCACATGGACATACCCCCTACCTTATCAATAAACCCTGATTTGGCCGCCATTTTACATTCAGTCGTTTGCCAGTGTAGGGAGAGGTTGCTGTGTGGAGCAGGGCCAGACTATTATGGACACCAAACGCTAGCTAATAGGGCTATCGATAGGTGTGCCTTACTGAGGGGTCTAATATACTTATAATATACTTTCCAACATAGAAAGTATATTATAGTGCATTTGTATTGTGCAGCTGTTGTGTGAGGGCTATCGATAGGTGTGCCTTACTGAGGGGTCTAATATACTTATAATATACTTTCCAACATAGAAAGTATATTATAGTGCATTTGTATTGTGCAGCTGTTGTGTGCAGTTCTGCTGCGATACTGTAGCTACACAGAGTGCCAAACGCTATTGGAACAAAAAAATTCTACTGGTGTGAAATACCAGTTGCCCCCCAAAAAAATTGATTGAAGCAGGGGTGTGATATACCAATAATATACACTGCTCAAAAAAAATAAAGGGAACACTTAAACAACACAATGTAACTCCAAGTCAATCACACTTCTGTGAAATCAAACTGTCCACTTAGGAAGCAACACTGAGTGACAATCAATTTCACATGCTGTTGTGCAAATGGAATAGACAACAGGTGGTAATTATAGGCAATTAGCAAGACACCCCCAATAAAGGAGTGGTTCTGCAGGTGGTGACCACAGATCACTTCTCAGTTCCTATGCTTCCTGGCTGATGTTTTGGTCACTTTTGAATGCTGGCGGTGCTTTCACTCAAGTGGTAGCATGAGACGGAGTCTACAACTCACACAAGTGGCTCAGGTAGTGCAGCTTATCTAGGATGGCACATCCGAGCTGTGGCAATGCGAGCTGTGGCAAGAAGGTTTGCTGTGTCTGTCAGCGTAGTGTCCATAGCATGGAGGCGCTACCAGGAGACAGGCCAGTACATCAGGAGACATGGAGGAGGCCGTAGGAGGGCAACAACCCAGCAGCAGGACCGCTACCTCCGCCTTTGTGCAAGGAGGAACAGGAGGAGCACTGCCAGAGCCCTGCAAAATGACCTCCAGCAGGCCACAAATGTGCATGTGTCTGCTCAAACGGTCAGAAACAGACTCCATGAGGGTGATATGAGGGCCCGACGTCCACAGGTGGGGGTTGTGCTTACAGCCCGACACCGTGCAGGACGTTTGGCATTTGCCAGAGAACACCAAGATTGGCAAATTCGCCACTGGCGACCTGTGCTCTTCACAGATGAAAGCAGGTTCACACTGAGCACATGTGACAGACGTGACAGAGTCTGGAGACGCCGTGGAGAACGTTCTGCTGCCTGCAACATCCTCCAGCATGACCGGTTTGGCATTGGGTCAGTAATGGGGTGGGGTGGCATTTCTTTGGAGGGCTGCACAGCCCTCCATGTGCTCGCCAAAGGTAGCCTGACTGCCATCAGGTACCGAGATGAGATCCTCAGACCCCTTGTGAGACCATATGCTGGTGCGGTTGGCCCTGGGTTCCTCCTAATGCAAGACAATGCTAGACCTCATGTGGCTGAAGTGTGTCAGCAGTTCCTGCAAGACGAAGGCATTGATGCTATGGACTGGCCCGCCCGTTCCCCAGACCTGAATCCATTCGAACACATCTGGGACATCATGTCTCGCTCTATCCACCAATGTCACGTTGCACCACAGACTGTCCAGGAGTTGGCAGATGCTTTAGTCAAGGTCTGGGAGGAGATCCCTCACGAGACCGTCCGCCACCTCATCAGGAGCATGCACAGGCATTGTAGGGAGGTCATACAGGCACGTGGAGGCCACACACACTACTGAGCCTCATTTTGACTTGTTTTAAGGACATTACTTCAAAGTTGGATCAGCCTGTAGTGTGTTTTTCCACTTTAATTTTGAGTGTGACTCCAAATCCAGACCTCCATGGGTTAAAAAATTTGATTTCCATTTTTCTATTTTTGTGTGATTTTGTTGTCAGCACATTCAACTATGTAAAGAACAAAGTATTTTAGAAGAATATTTAATTAATTCAGATCTAGGATGTGTTATTTTTGTGTTCCCTTTATTTTTTGAGCAGTGTAGTTTCTACATAGTGCATTTGGGTAGTGCAGCATTTGTTTGCGGTTTAGCTGAGTTACCTCAGCTACAGATTGTGACAAACGCCATTGGAACAAATAATTTCTACTGCTGTGAAATACCAGTTGCCCCCCAAAAAAACTGATTGAAGAAGGGGTGTTATATACCAATTATATACTTTCTATATAGTGCATTTGGGTAGTGCAGCATTGGTTTGCGGTTTGGCTGCATTACCTTAGCTACAGATAGTGACAAAAGACATTGGAACAAATTATTTCTACTGGTGTGATATACCAGTTGCCCCCCCAAAAAAGTGATTGAAGCCGGGGTGATATATACCAATTATTTACTTTCTATATACTCTGCGTGCAGAATTATTAGGCAAATGAGTATTTTGACCACATCATCCTCTTTATGCATGTTGTCTTACTCCAAGCTGTATAAGCTCGAAAGCCTACTACCAATTAAGCATATTAGGTGATGTGCATCTCTGTAATGAGAAGGGGTGTGGTCTAATGACATCAACACCCTAATAATTCTGCACTCCCTGTAGTGCAGTTGGGTAGTGCAGCATTTGTTTGCGGTTTTGATGCATTAACTCAGCTATAGATAGTGACAAACGACATTGGAACAAATAATTTCTAATGGCATGAAATACCAGTTGCCCCCCAAAATAACTGATTGAAGCAGGGGTGTTATATACCAAGTATATACTTTCTATATAGTGCAGTTGGGTAATGCAGCATTTGCTTGTGGTTTTGCTGCGTTACTTCAGCTACAGATAGTGACAAACAACTGTCATGGATAATATTTGCAGATAGCTGGAACTTATAAATAAACGAGCGACTGGCTTGATCCCAAACTAAAGAGCTTATAGGTGAGCCATATAAAACCCTAAGAGCTCTCCCTGACTGCTATGCACATACAAGGGTCTCTATGGTAGACGATTGCATGCCCACCTACCTAAGCCTGTGTGACACCTGAAAACCCTATAATAGTTAGGGGACACGACCACTGGCTCCCTGCACTTAATACGGAGGGAGTCAGGGTTACCTAGAATAAAGCCAGCAAGCAAACACAATAAAGTAAAGGACTTATCTGAGCAAACAGCAGACACAGCCTCCAGCAGTGAACACTTCATCCTAGAAATAGTATAAACAGCAAAGTGAGGCAGTATGGGAGGGAATATAAAGGAAGACGATTATGTCTAAATAAGTGACACCTGGCAGAAGGAAAGGAGATGAGAAAGTGAAACCAATACAAAGAACATCATACGAGAGGTAGAGAAGAACGTCTGCCAGACCTTCTCACAGAACTGGCGGTGACAACAACATTGGAACAAATAATTTCTACTAGTGTGATATACCAGTTGTGCCCCCAAAAAAGTGATTGAAGCAGGGGTGTCATATACCAATTATATACTTTCTATCTAATGCATTTAGGTAGTGCAGCATTGGTTTGTGGTTATGCTGTGTTACCACAGCTACACAGATGACAAACGCTATTGGAACAAATACAAACCGGATTCCAAAAAAGTTGGGACACTACACAAATGGTGAATAAAAACTGAATGCAATGAAGTGGAGATGGCAAATGTCAATATTTTATTTGTAATAGAACGTAGATGACAGATCAAACGTTTATTCCGAGTAAATGTATCATTTTAAAGGAAAAATACGTTGATTCCAATTTTCACGGTGTCAACAAATCCCCAAAAAGTTGGGACAAGTAGCAATAAGAGGCTGGAAAAAGTAAATTTGAGCATAACGAAGAGCTGGAAGACCAATTAACACTAATTAGGTCAATTGGCAACATGATTGGGTATAAAAAGAGCTTCTAAGAGTGGCAGTGTCTCTCAGAAGCCAAGATGGGTAGAGGATCACCAATTCCCACAATGTTGCGCAGAAAGATAGTGGAGCAATATCAGAAAGGTGTTACCCAGCGAAAAATTGCAAAGACTTTGCATCTATCATCATCAACTGTGCATAACATCATCCGAAGATTCAGAGAATCTGGAACAATCTCTGTGCGTAAGGGTCAAGGCCGTAAAACCATACTGGATGCCCGTGATCTCCGGGCCCTTAAACGACACTGCACCACAAACAGGAATGCTACTGTAAAGGAAATCACAGAATGGGCTCAGGAATACTTCCAGAAACCATTGTCAGTGAACACAATCCACCGTGCCATCCGCCGTTGCCAGCTGAAACTCTACAGTGCAAAGAAGAAGCCATTTCCAAGCAAGATCCACAAGCTCAGGCGTTTTCACTGGGCCAGGGATCATTTAAAATGGAGTGTGGCAAAATGGAAGACTGTTCTGTGGTCAGACGAGTCACGATTCGAAGTTCTTTTTGGAAATCTGGGACGCCATGTCATCCGGACCAAAGAGGACAAGGACAACCCAAGTTGTTATCAACGCTCAGTTCAGAAGCCTGCATCTCTGATGGTATGGGGTTGCATGAGTGCGTGTGGCATGGGCAGCTTACATGTCTGGAAAGGCACCATCAATGCAGAAAAATATATTCAGGTTCTAGAACAACATATGCTCCCATCCAGACGTCATCTCTTTCAGGGAAGACCCTTCATTTTTCAACAAGATAATGCCAGACCACATTCTGCATCAATCACAATATCATGGCTGCGTAGGAGAAGGATCCGGGTACTGAAATGGCCAGTCTGCAGTCCAGATCTTTCACCTATAGAGAACATGTGGTGCATCATAAAGAGGAAGGTGCAACAAAGAAGGCCCAAGACGATTGAACAGTTAGAGGCCTGTATTAGACAAGAATGGGAGAGCATTCCTATTTCTAAACTTGAGAAACTGGTCTCCTTGGTCCCCAGACGTCTGTTGAGTGTTGTAAGAAGAAGGGGAGATGCCACAAAGTGGTGAAAATGACCTTGTCCTAACTTTTTGGGGATTTGTTGACACCATGAAATTCTGATTCAACATATTTTTCCCTTAAAATGGTACATTTTCTAGTTTAAACTTTTGTTCCGTGATTTATGTTCTATTCTGAATAAAATATTAGAAGTTGGCACCTCCACATCATTGCATTCAGTTTTTATTCACGATTTGTATAGTGTCCCAACTTTTTTGGAATCCGGTTTGTAGAATATTCGGCGAATATTCACAAATTTTAATATTCGTTATATTCTACAATTTTTTTTTACCCGAAAAATCGACAAGGTAATGATCGTGTAATATGCAACTTTTCGTAATGCAAATTTTTATCGCGAATTTTTCAATTGCCGAGCAAAAACATGATTCCTCCCTGCTTCTTGCTTGTGGGTCAATGTGTCATAGCACTATAACGAATATATTAGTTTTTTCAAATATTCATAATATTCTAAAACAAGAATATATAGCAATACAGCGAATATTCGAAAAAAACGAATGTAGAGCAATTTAGCTAATATAGTGCTATAATCATTTTTTTTTAATAGTTGTAATTTTTTTTCCAATCTGAACTTCAGATGAGAAGCTAAATTGCTCTTTATTTGTTATTTTTTTTCGAATATTCGCTATATTGCTATATATTCTTGTTTTAAAATATTACGAATATTCAAAACAATATATATTCGATATAGTGCTATATATTTGTTTTTTAGAATATTCATCATTTTTCCCATTTAAAGGCATTGGCCCACAAGCAAGAAGCAGGAAGGAATCATGCAATTGCAAAATTTGCGATAAAAATTCACATTACGAAAATTTGCAATAAAAAAATCTTGAATATTCAAAATTACGAATATATATCACTATATTCTAAATATTCACAAATTTTTGAAGTACCTATATTCGCAATAAAAAGTTGCAATTCTAATATTTGTGATCAACACTAGAAAAGACCCGGAAGACAACGGAAAGCAACTGTGGTGGATAACCAAAGAATTCTTTCCTTGGTGAAGAAAACATCCTTCACAACAGTTGGCCAGATCAAGAACACTCTCCAGGAGGTAGGTGTATGTGTGTCAAAGTCAACAATCAAGAGAAGACTTCACCAGAGTGAATACAGAGGCCAAATTAGGGTTTACCAAACAACATCTAAAAAAGCCTTCACAGTTCTAGAACAACATCCTATGGACAGATGAGACCAAGATCAACTTGTACCAGAGTGATGGGAAGAGAAGAGTATGGAGAAGGAAAGAAACTGCTCATGATCCTAAGCATACTACCTCATCAGTGAAGCATGGTGGTGGCAGTGTCATGGTGTGGGCATGTATGGCTGCCAATGGAACTAGTTCTCTTGTATTTATTGATGATGTGACTGCTGACAAAAGCAGCAGGATGAATTCTGAAGTGTTTCGGGCAATATTATCTGCTCATATTCAGCCAAATGCTTCAGAACTCATTGGACAGCGCTTCACAGTGCAGATGGACAATGATCCAAAGCATACTGCAAAAGCAACCAAAGAGTTTTTTAAGGGAAAGAAGTGGAATGTTATGCAATGGCCAAATCAATCACCTGATCTGAATCCGATTGAGCATGCATTTCACTTGCTGAAGACAAAACTGAAGGGAAAATGCCCCAAGAACAAGCAGGAACTGAAGAAAGTTGCAGTAGAGGCCTGGCAGAGCATCACCAGGGATGAAACCCAGTGTCTGGTGATGTCTAGGCTGTAATGGACTGCAAAGGATTTGCAACCAAGTATTAAAAAGTAAAAGTTTGATTTTTGATTATTATTATGTCCCATTACTTTTGGTTCCTTAACAAGTGGGAGGCACATACAGTACAGACGAAAAGTTTGGACACACCTTCTCATTCAAAGAGTTTTCTTTATTTTCATGACTATGAAGGCATCAAAACTATGAATTAACATGTGGAATTATATACATAATAAACAAGTGTGAAACAACTGAAAATATGTCATATTCTAGGTTCTTCAAAGTAGCCACCTTTTGCTTTGATTACTGCTTTGCACACTCTTGGCATTCTTTTGATAAGCTTCAAGAGGTAGTCCCCTGAAATGGTCTTCCAACAGTCTTGAAGGAGTTCCCAGAGATGCTTAGCACTTGTTGGCCATTTTGCCTTCACTCTGCGGTCCAGCTCACCCCAAACCATCTCGATTGGGTTCAGGTCCGGTCACTGTGGAGGCCAGGTAATCTGGCGCAGGACCCCATCACTCTCCTTCATGGTCAAATAGCCCTTACTTTCAAAGTTTTCCCAATTTTTCGGCTGACTGACTGACCTTCATTTCTAAAAGTAATGATGGCCACTCATTTTTCTTTACTTAGCTGCTTTTTTCTTGCCATAATTCAAATTCTAACAGTCTATTCAGTAGGACTATCAGCTGTGTATCCACCTGACTTCTCCTCAACGCAACTGATGGTCCTAACCCCATTCATAAGGCAAGAAATTCCACTTATTAAACCTGACAGGGCACACCTGTGAAGTGAAAACCATTTCAGGGGACTACCTCTTGAAGCTCATCAAGAGAATGCCAAGAGTGTGCAAAGCAGTAATCAAAGCAAAAGGTGGCTACTTTGAAGAACCTAGAATATGACATATTTTCAGTTGTTTCACACTTGTTTGTTACGTATATAATTCCACATGTGTTAATTAATAGTTTGCCTTCAGTGTGAATCTACAATTTTCATAGTCATGAAAATAAAGAAAACTCTTTGAATGATAAGGTGTGTCCAAACTTTTGGTCTGTACTGTATGCAAACTGTTGTAATTCCTACACCGTTCACCTGATTTGGATGTAAATTCCCTCAAATTAAAGCTGACAGTCTGCAGTTAAAGCACATCTTGTTCGTTTCATTTCAAATCCATTGTGGTGGTGTAAAGAGCCAAAAATATTAGAATTGTGTTGATGTCCCAATATTTATGGACCCGTCCTGTACACCACTAGGAGGATGACATAAAATTTATTAACGGGATTTGGGTTATTCCCCCTAGTTTTTCTAGCTTTCTTTCTTTCCTGTTTCATGCAGTTGGGGACCAAAAACAACATTAATAATGATATAAAATAAACATGTTCATTGAAGTTTGTTGTGGAAAATTTAACATAGCCAGTTTCACTTCTTTGTGGTATCTGCTATAAGGAAATAAGTTTTTAATAGATCCAGTAGTACTGTTTTCCGTCCACATGTGGGATTGGGTGTACATCCACTTTGGTTCCACACTAACATTATGTGTGGGATCGAGGTGGATGGGGCCTGTTCACACAGTGCGTTTTATTATGGATATGCAAACATATTAATATGATGTTGCATGTTAAAATCAGTACTATATTGGATTGCAGCCATCCAAGTATTCATATATATTTGTATGAGTTTGTGATTTTAATGACTTTTGTTATTTACTGTTGCACAAGGGGTGAAATTAATGTCACATAGGGGTCAATTCCCGCCTCGTTTTGAGGTTGTGTGATTTTTTCAGGTGTGTAGCTGGCTCACACATGAGGATTGAGGTTACAAGTAAGGACTAACAAGTCCGAAACATGTCAACCTAGCGGTGGAGGGAGATGTTGTTCACGTAAGTGAATTGTGACCATCATAAATAAAGATAATGTCTAGGATTTTACCCTTTTACCCCGCTGGAACATTTTTCTTCTTCGTGTTTCAAGTGAAGACTGGTCCGGTTTGTTCCGCGCATGGGAAAGATATCCTGAGCTGGAAAAACGTCTTTTGTATATGCCTAGAAAGATTATAGATGCGTCCCTTGGGAAACCTGGCACCCTCTATCAACTCAATAGCGCAATCGTAGGACCTATGCGGCGGTAGACTCTCAGGGTCAGAGGAAGAGAAGACATCCATATATTCCTTAATGGCTAGAGGCAATGTATCGGATTCTATTGAGACCCTAGCTTGCACCACGGACAAGCACGAGTCGCATTTAAACCCCCATTTCACCAGTTCTCCCGTGGTCCACTCAATAATGGGATTATGTAACTGGCCAAGGCATCCCCAGTACTACCTCCACTGGTAAGTTTTCAAGAACTAACAGGGGGCATATTTTGTAGTGACACACCCCCACTGTCAAGGATATCTCTGAGATTAAGTACTTCACGGTACCACCCGCCAGGGGGGTGGAATCGATAGCCATGATGTGGATAGGAGTGGGTAGTGTCAAAATTGGATTGCCCAACCCTAGTGAAAATTTATGGTCAATAAAGTTGGCAGCAGAACCAGAGTTACCAGAACATTTGTTATTACCCATGGAGATAGTAATAGGTACTAATAACTTACTCTTGACCACATTTGGATATACCTGGTTCTTAGGCTCCCCTTCTTGATCGATTTACTGGAGGAAGGCTTCTTGGAGCACTGGTTAATCCAATGGTCCGAGTCTCCACAATAGAAACAGACCCCAAGTCGGCGACGCTGATCTCTACGAGTCATCCCGATCTGCATGGGTACCTCAGAAGAGATATCAGCTCTGCTCCTAGGACAGACCTCTGGCTGGACCATCTCCTGGGGAAAAAGCAAACGTTCCTGCCGTCTCTCCTTAACAAGTCGATCAAGACGAACATCGAGTATCATAGTCTCCTCCAATGTCTCAGGAAGCTGATAGTTTACTAATAGATCTTTAAGATTCTCTGACAAGCCTGACCTGAACTGGCTTTTAAGGGCTGGTTCATTCCAGCCAGAGGGAACAAACCATCTTCTGAACTGGGTGCAATACTCCTCTGCAGGCTGATCTCCTTGTACCAAAGCCTTAAGGGCCCTGTCAGGTTCATCATACAGAATACCCAGAGCCTGAAAGAACCCCTCGATGGAGCTGAGACAACTAGCGTCGGAAGGCAAGGAAAAAGCCCAATCCTGGGGGTCCCCCTGTAGTCGGGAGATAACTATGCCCACTCGTTTACTCTCAGAGCCAGATGACAAGGGGCGTAATCTAAAATAAAGCTTACAGTTCTCTTTAAAAGAAAGAAACTTCTTACGGTCACCAGAAAAGGGTTCTGGAAGCTTTATCTGAGGCTCCATATGATGACTAGGTGAATGAGGAATGGAGGCACTTTGTCCTGATTCATGTAAGTGGAGTTTCTCCCCTAACTCCTGAACCATCAAAGTCAAATTAGAAACATGCTCCATCAGGGTAACAGTGGTAATTTGGGCCTGTTATTCTGTCACACACACAGGGGGTAGGGAAGTGACCACAGAGCTCAACCCGCACCCCTGTCCCTGCCTACTTGCCTGGCAAGTCCTAGTGACAAGGGACAACTGGTCGACAAGTCCTCAGCTAGGATAAGTGCAGGGAAGATGGACAATACATGCAACAGTGAAGTCAAACAGACCGAGTCAGAAACCAAGAGAGCAGCAAGTTACCAGAGGAGCAAGCAGAGGATTGTTCGGAAGAAGCCAAAGTCAAAACCAGGAGGGAATGCCAAGACCAAGGAATGAGACAGAGGGGTAATATCAACACAAGCAGGAGCCAAACAAACCAGGTAAGTAATTGCAGTACCTTAATAACCGGCAATCTGTGGCCAGCAGATTGCCTGTTTAAATAGGGCGCTAGTGGAGTCATGTGACGTGGCCAGCTTCACATGACTCCTGAATTCCAATACAGCCGAGCGCCGAGTGAGCAGCTCGACACTTAGCCCCAGTGTGGTTACCATGGGAACGGGCGACGCCGGGCGCGCCTCGGTTGTCCCCGCCTCCTGGAACCACAGAGCGCATCGTGACATATGTTTTATCAAATGACCCTAAATATTCAGAATATGTTGGCATGGAGTGAGTCTAGTAGGATGGGAAGTTTGGGGGAAATTGGTTAACATCTGAGTTGTTTTTTGTACGTTAAGACACATTAAGCTCCGGAAAAACAAGATTAATGTCACTCATTTGCTTTGTGGGTAGCCAAAATCCATGAAACTTCCAGGATAGGTTTGGGAAGCTGTGAAGTTAGGTTGTGCAAAGTTTCAAGGCAATTTATTGAGGTTTAGGCACATTATGGTACATTAAGCTATTTTTACTTTAAGCTACGTAAATGTTTTCAAAAAGGAATAAAATACTTTAATGTGAATAATTTTTGGTAAGTTTTATCAAATGACCCCAAATCTTCAGAATATGTTGGCATAGAGAGAGTCTAGTAGGATGGGAAGTTTGGGGGAAATTAGTTAATATCTGAGTTGTTTTTTGTATGTTAAGCCACATTAAGCTCCCCAAAAACAAGATTAATGTCGCTCATTTGCTTTGTGGGTAGCCAAAATCCATGAAACTTCCAGGATAGGTTTGGGAAGCTGGGAACTTAGGTTTTGCAAAGTTTCAAGGCAATTGATTGAGGTTTAGGTACATTATGGTACATTCAGCTCTTCACATTAAAAGTTTTAGGATTGAAATAAAATAGTTTAATGTGAATAAAATTTCAGAATATGTTGGCATAGAGAAAGTCCAGTAGGATGGGAAGTTTGGGGGAAATTGGTTAACATCTGAGTTGTTTTTTGTACGTTAAGCCACATTAAGCTCCGGAAAAAACAAGCTTAATGTCACTCATTTGCATTGTGGGTAGCCAAAATCCATGAAACTTCCAGGATAGGTTTGGGAAGCTGGGTACTTAGGTTGTGCAAAGTTTCAAGGCAATTGATTGAGGCCCATTATGGTACATTAAGCTACATTAGGTCATTTTCACATTAAATGTTTTAGGATGTCCCCTTTTTCCCACCCAATTTGGGACCCGTAAGTGACGAACATGGAGAGCGGTTACATAAAGATATTTCTACAATGGAGAACAGGTATCAAGGCCGCTGGAATCCCAACATGATGGGGGACTACTGCTGGTTTTTGCAATGGGAAAATATGACCGTTCACAAACGTAAAAGCAGATGCCTGAAGCACTTTTAACAGTACTGGGCCTTGCTTAAGTAAGACTTTTAAACAGAAAAATGAGACTTTTTGAAATTTTGTTATTCCATTACATTTTCATACACTGTTTACTATGCAAACTTTGATGTAGATATGATAATTGTTGAAGTAAAACGCGTTCTGTTCAAAATTATTCAATGCTTTCCAAGTGTTTAATTCATTTAGGAATACTTATGCATAGCAAAATTTTGTGACGTGTTGCAACTATTCTGACTTCGGGTTAGTAATCCGCAGACTCGATTTAGTATAGGACAAATGGTTTTTGCCCAGTAGTAGCTGAAATTTGTTTTTTTGTTGCGTGATGTAATGGGTTAATGTGTTGTTAACCAACGAATGAACACTGTTACACAATTGTTTAGACAGCACAATCTGCTGAACAGGAACAATGATTTTCAGCACCTTTTACACAGACCAATTATCAGGAACGAGGGTTTATACAAACGCTCATCCCCAATCCAATATTCTACCAGATTATCGGTCCATGTAAAACAGGGGTGGGGAACCTTTTTACTGCCGAGGGCCATTTGGATATTTGCAACATCGTTCGAGGACCATACAAAATTCTCAACTTAAAAATTTTACAGCTATATTTGGTCAAACATATACAGTTGCAAGAAAAAGTATGTGAACCCTTTGGAATGATATGGATTTTTGCACAAATTGGTCATAAAATGTGACCTGATCTTCTTTTAAGTCACAGCAATAGACAATCACAGTCTGCTTAAACTAATAACACACAAATAATTAAATGTTACCATGTTTTTATTGAACACACCATGTAAACATTCACAGTGCAGGTGGAAAAAGTATGTGAACCCCTAGACTAATGACATCTCCAAGAGCTAATTGGAGTGAGGTGCTGCCAAAGGAGGTTCAACCAGTTATTAAATCCAAGGGTTCACATACTTTTTCCACCTGCACTGTGAATGTTTACATGGTGTGTTCAATAAAAACATGGTAACATTTAATTATTTGTGTGTTATTAGTTTAAGCAGACTGTGATTGTCTATTGCTGTGACTTAAAAGAAGATCATATTGCATTTTATGACCAATTTTCGCAGAAATCCATATCATTCCAAAGGGTTCACATACTTTTTCTTGCAACTGTAAGTGACTTAAGCCTCATGCACACGTCCGTGGAACACAGACCATGTGATACCGGCCTGGATTTCTTCTGAGTGCAGGAGCGCATTGGTTGCTATGACGCCGTGCGCTTTCTGCTGCCGCCGCAGTGCAGTAATACATTGGTATGACGTGTGCATGAGGCTTTAGGGGTAAGTTACAGAAAAAATCTAGAACGCTGTATTTTTGCAGCACAAAATGGCGCCTGCACTATATATTACAAAGAGTCCGGGCGCCATTTTGACTACATTTAGCAGTCTAATTTTTAAGTTGAGAATGTTATATATCTAGTTCTTTATTTGGCATTAATGGAAGCCACACTAAACCTGGGAAGGGGGGGTCCAGAGAGGGGTTCACCCAGCTTTCACTCTCCCTGCCACTGTCCCTGCCTCTTTCTTTGCAACTGTGTCTGCCTTTATTCCTTTCTCAGCCTCAGATCTTCCCTCACCTCCATCAGCCTCAGATCAGACCCTCATCAGACCCTCCCCAGCCTTAGATTAAATCGCAATCAGACCTCCTAACCTCAGATCAGACCCCCATCAGACAGTCCCTAGCCTCAGATCGTCCCCCATCAGACTTGCATCCTCAAATCAGACCCCCATCAGACCCCCCAGCCTCAGATCAGACCTTCAGCCTTATATCAGACCCCCAGCCTCAGATCAGGACCCCCAGCCTCAGATCAGACCCCCAATAGGCCCCCCAGCCTCAGATCAGACCACTATAAGACCAGACCTCGCCAGCCTCAGATAAGCCCCCATCAGACTCCCCAGCCTCAGATCAGCCCTCATCAGATCCCCCAGCCTCAGATTAGCCCCCATCAGACCCCAATTTTCATATTAGCCCCTCATCAGACCCTCCTGGCCTCTGATAAGCCCCTCACCAGACCCCCAGCTTCAAATCAGACCGCCCAGCCTCAGGTCAGACCCCCAATAGGCCCCCATCCTCAGATCAGACCCCCAGCCTCAGATCAGACCCCCATGGCCTCAGATCAGCCCCATCAGACCCCCAGCCTCACATCAGACCCCCAATAGGCCCCCTAGCCTCAGATCAGACCCCTATCAGACCCCCAGACTCAGATCAGACCCCCATAAGACCCTCTCCACCCTCAGATAAGCCCCAATCAGACCTCAGATCAGACATTTAAAATAAATGAAAAAATTAACTTACCTCTCCAGCTCCAGACTGCGCTGCCACTTGGCAGATTCAGTTACCCTCCCTGCTCTTCTTCCTGTGTACTGTACTATGACCTGACATCACACAGCATCAGGTCATAGTGCACATCTATGTGCACTACGCCCTTACACTGTACACATCAGGACACAGCGTGGGGCCAGAAGAAGACCAGGGAAGGTGAGTACAGCTAGCAATGCACTGTTCTCACCTTCCTGTGCTTCCCACATGCTAATGAACGCTTCCATAATGGAAGCGTTTATTAGCATTTTCACAATATGTTCTGGCAGTGGGTCGGGGGCCACATACTGCCTGTGGGCCGGAGGTTCCCCACCCCTGGTGTAAAATAACCCTTAGAAACTGAGTGGGGTTTAATTTTATAACACATTATAAGTAAATATATACTATGTAAAGGTTTATGGCATTAGTATTTTACCTACTATATTTTATTAATTTAACATTGCTATATGCCATGAAAAAGAAATAAAAATATGTATTAGCACATGCATTGGAATACGAAGACATTTTCCATTTTGTAAACATTAGTTTATTATAAAGAAATGGTTATGTGGGGAATAAAACTCTGCTAAATCATGAGATGTACAAACAATTATTGCCACAGGATGTGCAAACATACTTTTTATGTGATTTTTTTTTTTTTTTTTTACAGTATTTCCCCTCATCTTCAAAGCTTGCCTTGATGGTTTGCTGAGGTAATTGAACCACTCTTGAGTTGTTTTATATGAGACATCTTATCTTTCTTTCATTATCCAGTCTGTGGCTTCTGTTTTATTCCCATGAAATCCGTGTACACACTTTAGAAGCTCTCCTGAACGAGCTTGCATCTAACTTTCACAGAGCCCTTAGCACAATTTAAATACGAAAGAGATACTCAATAAAAAGCTTTAATCTCTTGTCTGCAATTCCTCTCTCTTGCGTCATTTCATATCCCATTCTTTTACAGTTTTTTTTTTATATATGTAAGATGAACATTTCTATATAAAGTTTGTTGGAGGACAAAGTGGATTTATTAGTAGTGTAAAACAGAACACTGGCCAGAAGTATCTCTCTAGCAATATTTGTGCTAGGTTTACTTGTGCCTAAGCATGTGTGCTTCTTAAGAAATCTTTCAATCACAACATGGCAGGCTTTATTAACTGTGCCCTATCCCACCTCAAATGTTGCAGAGATCTTTTCTCCTACCTCTTCCTTTAGTTAACTGAATCTTCTTTCAAAGGACTCTCTGTTTCTTGGTCTCTTGTCAAAGTGAATGCCTCAAAATGAGTCCCTTTTGTGAGATTAATTAATAGCATGAGCTGATCGTCCAAAACCCAATCACCGTGCAACAGAGATGCAATTGCTACTTTGTGGAAAGGAAATAAGTTTAGGTTAAAGTTCCAGAAGTGGGTTTAAGGAATGTTGTGTTTGAACTGGAGTAGTGAAAGCATCAGATTAAGACAAAAATAAGGTATCCTTTGAAGTTAGTTAAGAGGTTTCTGAAAAAAGTTGGGTAGCAAAATGGGAAACAATAATAAGTGTTTTTTCCCTTTAGTTTCTGATACTTCTATTACTCATGGAGTTAAATATTATTGTATTTGAATGTTGTTATATTAATATTTTTCATAAACAAGAGCTAGAAATATATGTGAATAAACCATACCAAAGGCGACTTTTTGTTTTTACTTTTAACTTTATAATGTTAAATGTGATAGTTCCTGCTTTTTTATTTTGTATACTTCATTTTAGTAGTTAAAAATAGTGATGTTAATCTTAGATGCTCACTATCTTTTTGCATCCTGTTTCCTCATCCTTTTGTATTCTGTTGGTATTGACTCCAATTTAGGCAAGAAAAAAATAAAATGATTTGACAACAGGATAAAAAAGAGCCCCCTTCATTTTGTGTCCTTTTACACACAGTCCCTCCCAATAGAATGCAATCTTGTTAAGGTAGGGTGCCACTATCAAAATAATTTTTAAGTAGAAAACAGTAAACATTATACGATTTAGGCCCTTATGTATATAATCTTATTTTTCTTCTTTAAATGGATAGCATATTGACCTATACAGCTCAGTGGGGTCACGCACACATATTTTTCTCATGGATGCCCAATCCGAGAATCTTAACTTAGCTCCATTTCTTGTCTGTCTTTGCACATGAGAACAGCCTTTTGTTGATGTGAGTGAGAAAAAAATTAAATGTACACGGAAGCTATCAAATTTCACATACAGCCGAGTGCATGATACCTAATACCTATTAAAACTGGTGAGATTTATCTCTGATGAGGAACAATGGATTGTAAAAGTTGTGGTAAGAGAGCTCTCACATAGCCCACTGCTCACATTTTGGATTGTGATACTCAAGAGGACCAATATAAGGTTATAGAAGGTAGATCCTACAAAAAAAAAAAAAGACTGCACTAGTTAAATTGACACTCTAGGACAATTAGGTACTTTGGTGAAATTAGATTTTGGTAGAACCTCATTAATAATGTATCTGAATGTGTGTACTACTGTTATGAGAACATAAGTTTCTGCTAACCTCTGACAATGGGCAATCCCGAATTAAACTGTTATGACATATCTAGGAGATCACCGACAGCTACTCGAAGTGTTTCATCTAGAGCAATTAAATGTTAATTGGACATCTTATGCCAGCATACTGAAGTTACAAAACCTCTTAGGTAATATTTCTGATGGTGAATTCATACAAAGTTTGAAAAAAACACTGCATATTTTTGTCTTTTTTTAGCAAAAACTCCTTGGCTAGATGTTACATGGAAGTGCCTGAGGAAGATGGTGGACAACTCTTGAAACATGTTGTACAATACTTTTATATCCTTTTAATGTAGTAGTCGTTTTAATCATTGGAACTACAGAACAGTGCTTCTGTATTCCTTATTTTTCTTGTATTCTACTGAACTTGTTGCTGGTCACCTTGGGACTGAACTCGAGAGATGATGCTGCAGCCTGGGAGGACAATTGTATGCCATACCAGTATTTGCCTGTGCTTGCACAACCAAACTCAGTAAGATGTATTGCTAGTAGTAGTTATTATCTACCAGAGGTAATGCACTAGGGAAGCGCAGTTGTCACTTTCTTTATACTGAAAAAAAGGCAATTAAATCAATTAAATCATTGTGTGACTAAGGACAAAAAGTGGAAAACAAAAAGTGTAGAGTTGGAGCACCCTTTAGATGTATTTTATTTAAAAGTCCAGATCCAGATAAATATTTATGATGAAATGCAACAGTTAACAGCAGTTGAGCAAAAAATGTAAATGTATTGAAGTTTTTTGATGTGAACTAACTCATGAGACATATACCATATTTTCAAAAATATATAGATACTTGAACACCCCATCTGTTCGAGTTTACTAGTAACATAGTAACATAGTTTATAAGGCCGAAAAAAGACATCTGTCCATCAAGTTCGGACTGTTATCCTGCAAGTTGATCCAGAGGAAGGCAAAAAAAAAAAACTGTGAGGTAGAAGCCAATTTTCCTCACTTAAGGGGTAAAAAAATTCCTTCCTGGCTCTAGTCAGGCAATCCGAATAACTCCCTGGATCAACGACCCATCTCTAGTAGCTATAGCCTGTAATATTATTACACTCCAGAAATACATCCAGGCCCCTCTTGAACTCTTTTAGTTAACTCACCATCACCAACTCCTCGGGCAGAGTGTTCCATAGTCTCACTGCACTGCTCTTACCGTGAAGAATCCTCTTCTATGTTTGTGTACAAACCATCTTTCCTCCAGATGCAGAGGATGTCCCCTTGTCACAGTCACAGTTCTGGGGATATATAGATGATGGGAGAGATCTCTGTACTGATCCCTGATATATTTATACATAGTTATAAGATCTCCCTTCAGTCGTCTTTTTTCTAAAGTAAATAACCCTAATTTTGATAATCTTTCAGGGTACTGTAGTCCACCCATTCCAGTTATTACTTTAGTTGCTCTCCTCTGAACCCTCTCCAGCTCTGCTACGTCTGCCTTGTTCACAGGAGCCCAGAAGTGTACACAGTACTCCATGTGTGGTCTGACTAGTGATTTGTAAACTGGTAGGACTATGTTCTCATCACGGGCATCTATGCCCCTTTTGATGTACCCCATTATCTTATTGGCCTTGGCAGCAGCTTCCTGACACTGGTTTCTACAGCTTAGTTTGCTGTTCACTAAAATTCCTAGATCCTTTTCCATGTCAGTGTTACCCAGTGTTTTACCATGTAGTATGTATGGGCGACTTGCATTATTCCTTCCCTTGTGCATAACCTTACATTTGTCATTGTTAAGCCTCATCTGCCATTTATCTGCCCAAGCCTCCAATCTATCCAGATCTCTCTGTAGAAGTATACTGCCCTCTTACATGTTACTTACTTTACACAGTTTAGTGTCATCTACAAAAAAATATATTTTACTGTGTAATCCTTCTACAAGATCATTAATAAATATATTGAAGATAATATTGCCCAATACTGACCCCTGATGTACTCCACTAGTGACAGTGACCCAATCTGAGTGTGTACCATTAATAACCACCCTCTGTTTTCTATTACTGAGCCAGTTACCCACATACAGACATTTTCTCCCAGTCCAAGTACTCTCATTTTATATACTAACCTTTCATGCTGTAAAGTGTCAAATGCTTTGAAGAAGTCCAGATATTCAACATCCATTGATTCGCCGCTGTCAAGTCTAGAACTTACCTCCTCATAGAAACTGAATAAATTTGTTTGACATGACTGATCCCTCATGAAGCCATGCTAATATGGCGTTATTTGCTTATTTTCATTGAGGTACTCTGAGAAAGCACCTCTTAGAAAACCTTCAAACAGTTTACCCACAACATATGTTAGACTTACCGGCCTATAGTTTCCGGGCTCTGTTTTGACCCTTTTTGAATATTGGCACCAGATTTGCTATGCGCCAATCCTGTGGAACACTTCTTGTCAGTATAGAGTCTTTAAATATCAGAAATAAGGGTTTGGCTTTGACATTACTTAATTCTCTTAGGATACAGGGGTGTATGCTATCTGGTCCTTGCGACTTGTCTATTTTAATATTTTTAAGACGCTGCTGTACTTTCTTCCGGGGTCAGACAGGGCACTTTTAATGGGGAATTTACTTTTACATTCTCTATTTCATCAAACTGTTTATTTTCCTCAGTGAATATAGTGGAGAAAAATTATTTAATAGCTTTGCTTTCTACTCATCGCTCTCTGCAACTCCCCCCTCATTACTCTGTAGAGGGCCGACAACTTCAGATTTAGACTTTTTACCATTTATATAATTAAAGAACATTTTAGGGTTAGTTTTGGTCTCTTTGGCAATTAATCTCTCAGTCTCTAGTTTGGCTGCTTTTATTTGTTTTTTTAATATTCTATTTTGTTCCCTATAGTTTTTCAGTGCTTCCTCACTACCCTCCTGTTTTAGTGATTGAATTGCTTTATTTTTGTCATTTATTGCTTTCTTTAAAGTTTTATTTATCCACATTGGTTTTTTCTTGTTCCTTACCCTTTTATTCCCATAAGGTATGTACCTCTCACAATTAGATTTTAGGATGCTTTTATATATATCCCATTTTGTGGCTGTATTTTTTATTTTATTTTTTACAAATACTTTTTTATTTTACAAAAAAATATGCAAATACATAAATAATCAATACCATCAGTACATTCATTATCCCTCCTTTACAATCCTTCCCAAATCAACCCCCCTGCTCATCCAATCCGTGTGATGCGTCCCAAAAAAATAAAATAAAATAAAAAAATCTAACAGCCTCCCCATGCTTTGAACCATTTTTGCCCAGCATTTCTTTGGGAATATAAAACTTTCTCATAGCTTTTCACCTTCTTCACCAGGGATAGCCATTCATTCAACTTTGGAATATTCTGTGAAATCCAAACTAGAGCAACAAGCAGTCTAGCTAAAAACATAATTCTTACTAAAATAATCTTTTTATATTTATGACAATTAACCCTAGAAAGGTCATTCAGCATCCAACGTTGAGATGTGAATGGGATTGTTACCTTCATTTTGTGGGTAATAAAATTATGAATCGAACCCCAGTAAGTTTTTAACTCTGGACACAACCAAATCATATGTAAAAAGTCTGCCAATTGTAAGTCACAACATGGACAATTAGATGACTGTCAAAGGACATATTTTTTAAGCCAAATCAGTGTGATATAAATTCTATGAAAAATATTAAACTGAACCAATATATGATTAAAATTATGTGAAACTGTTCTTAGTAAACCAAACATACTACCCCAATCTTCCTGCGTAACCGTTGGAATATCGCTAGGATATGCCCCCATTGTCTTATAGGTGCATGTCCCACCGCTGGGACCCACACCTATATTGAGAAGGGAGCCCCACAAGGTGATGGCTGGAGGACTCCGGTCCAGCCCCCACCAAGCCGGCTCCCCATAGAAGTGAATGGGAGCGTATTCTATGGGGCCGACGGAAATAGCCGTGCCAGCGCTCAGCCATTTTTGATGGCCCCATAGAAAATGAATGGAGAGCGGCTGTGCATGTGCAGTGTGCCCTCCTTCACTTGTGGGGCCCTGTTCTCGAAATTTGTGCAGGTCCCAGCAATTTGACCCAATTTCCATGATGAGCCCTTTATCCCCGACCATCTTTTTATGGTGGTCCAGGATTTGGAAAACAACTTCCCCGTCACTCTATATTCTTGTTTAACGTTTATTAAACGCCCAAATTCCAACAAGGTGAATATATTCTCAAATGGAGATCGATTTACCAGCATCCTACAAAGGGCATGTTACTCCCAGTCACAATATAACCAAAACTGTGCAGCAATAAAATAGCCCTGGAAGTAGTGAAGGTTAAGCCCTCCATGCTCTTATAGAAATATTCCAGTTTTAACCTCATTTGTTTTCTTCCCCAAAGTAAATCATTAATCATCCTTTTAAAAAGCTTGAAAAACCTATCCTCAATCCAAACTTTGGAACTCCATAAAATATAGAGAAATTAAGGTAAGATCACCATTTTAACTAACGATATTCTATCCGCTCTGGATAAAGGTAAGCGCAGGCAGATAGAGACTTTTTATCATCTGCATACAAAGAGATCTTCTCCTCCACACCCAGTACTCCAAACCCTTCAATCCTTGTATCTTGCCGAATCCTAAATGCCAGTGGCTCAATATAAAAATCAAACAATAAAGGCGAAAGTGGACAACCTTGCCTAAAACTACATTTCAAACTACCATTTATGTTCAATCTAGCAGTGAGGGATCCATATAGAAGCCTGACCATTCTAATAAACAGTACCAAAACCAATCCTTTCCAATACCTTCCATAGGAATTTCCACTCCACCCTATCGAACGCCTTAGAGGCATCCAAGGACAGGCTGGAGTGGGAATCCCCCCGGGAGACTGTATGCTTGCAAATAATCGATGGAGATTATAGTGAGTACCTTTATCGGGGATGAACCCATTCTGATCCGGGTGAATAATCAAAGAGATTACTGTAGAGAGCCTTGTAGACAGCATTTTTGCTAAAAGCTTTACATCCTTATTTATAAGCAATATTGGTCTATATGAATCCATATCTAGATAGACCTTTTTCAATATTAATATTATTAGAGCTTCTGACTAGTGATGATCGGCAGGGGCAATATTCGAATTCGTGATATTTTGCTAATATTTTGTAGACTATTAGTCATATATTTGCGAATTTGAGATTATATTCTTGATTGCGAAAATCGGCAATGTATTTTTCGCGTAATGCGCGCAAAATACCGGCGTGGGTCACTTATGCTCCATTTTTCAAGCTGGTATAAGTTTCCTGAGACTGGAGAAAATGATTGACATGGCAGAACATTAGAATAGCTTTATATACAGATAGAGTTCTCCAATATATTTGCGCTTGCGAATTGTCGTCAATTAATGATGCACATATTTTTTCACAATACGTGCAACTTGTATAGTAAGGGGCAGGCAACTTTTCTGTTGGTTGCTAGGGATGTTGCTAAGCTGTGACAAAGCCTTCTCATTGACCCACCTCACCTGATGTGTACTGTGTTAAAAAAAAAAATAATATTCGTCATTACGAATATATAGCACTATATTCTAAATATTTGCGAATTCTCGAAGTGCCGATATTCGTGATAAAAATTTGCTTTTCGAATATTCGTGCTCAACACTACTTCTGACATTCATTCAGAAAGAGTTTCAATTTCCACAGACTCGGCAACTACCCATAACAACCATGGAAGAATCACTTCCCCATTCTTGCGATAGAGCTCGTATGGGAAGCCATTCAATCCAGGGTAGGAGTTACCGGAACATGATTTTAATGCAGCCTCTATGAAGTAAAAAGTCTGCCGAGAGTCTCTGTGTTTCAGTCAGAGCCAGAAAAGTAAATGCATCTAGATAAGCATTGATTTTTTTTTTTTTTGAGGACTTTGTCCCAGTTAGTTAGACCTATGGCCTCTCTTAGCTTAATTTTACCTTTTTGAAGATTGGTATTTTTGTTCCTCCCTGAAGAAACACTCTTTTGAATAACAATTGAAAGGTTATTACTTTATGGTCACTAATACCCAGGTGTCCACCAGCCTGCACATCTGTTGTTCTGTCAGGTCTATTGGTTAGTGATGAGCGGCAGGGGAAATATTTGAATTTGCAATATTTTGCTAATATTTTGTAGAATATTTGTCATATATTCGCAAATTCAAGAATTCGCTATTATTTTCTTGATTGCAAAAATCGGTAATGTAATATTTGGTAAAAGCGCGAGCAATACAGGCGTGGGTCACTTTTGCTACATTTTTCAAACTGCTAGAAGTTTCTTGAGACTGGAGAAAATGGTTGGCATGGCAGAATATTCAAAATGGCTTTATATGCAGATAGAGTGCTCCAATATATTCACGATTGCGCTAATCGGCAATTAATGAAATATATAAACTATCTAACTAATGTAATGAGTGGAAAGCACAGAGCACAGCAATGACACTGCTGTCTCTCTCAGAAATCCATAAAACTATAGAAAATGGCTGCTGGGGAGGTTCTTATATAGTAAGGGGTAGGCAACTTTCCTATTGCTTGCTAGGGATGTTGCTAAGCTCTGACAAAGACATTTCCGCCTTCTCATTGGACCACAAGCAAGAAGCAGGGAGGGATCATGAGTTCAGATGGAAAAAAAATCTATATACTAATATATATCACTATATTCTAAATATTCGTGAATTCTCGAAGTGCTGATATTTGCGATTTAATATTCGCTATTCGAATATTCGTGCCCAACACTATTGGTTAGTACTAAGTCCAGTATTGCTGTCCCTCTAGTCTGGTCCTGAACCAGTTGGAAAGGTAATTGTCTTTGGTTATTGCCAAGAACCTGTTTCCTTTATGAGATATACAGGTTTCAGTTTCCTAGTCTATATCTGGGTAGTTGAAGTCCCCCATAATAACAATCTCATTATGATCTGCAGCCTTGTCTATCTCATTTAGTAGCAGATTTTCTGTGGATTCTGATATATTAGGTGGTTTATAATAAACTCCTATTAGTATTTTATTATTATTATTATTATTATTATTATTATTATTATTATTATTATTATTGTTTTTGCCTCCATGTATTTCTAACCACAGTGACTCCACATGCTCATGTCCCTCACTTATATCTTCTCGGACTGTGGGCTTTAGACAGGACTTTACATAAAGGCAGACCCCCCCCCCCCCCCCCCCCCCTCTCCGGTTTTGGCTATCCTTTTTAAACAGACTATAGCGCTGTACATTAACTGCCCAGTCGTAACTATCATCCAGCCATGGCTCAGTTATTCCTACTATGTCATAGTCCTCCTCACACATCACTAATTCCAGTTCACCAGTTTTATTAGTCGGGCTTCTGGCATTAGTATACATACAATAAATAGATTTATGTATATTTTTTACCGTACACTTTTCCTTCTGAACTGTTCTAGTCCCTCCTTCCATTCCTCCCCCAGTCCCATTACTTTGCCCCCTGTCTCTATCTTCCCATCCTATAATGTAATTACCCTCCCCCAGTCCCTAGTTTAAAAACTCCTCCAACCTTCTAGCCATCTTCTCACCCAACGCAGCTGTCCCTTCCCCATTGAGGTGCAGCCCATCCCTACGATAGAGCCTGTAGCCGACAGAGAAGTCGCGCCAGTTCTCCAGGAACCCAAACCCCTGCTTCCTACACTAATTCTTGAGCCACTTGTTAACCTCCCTAATCTCCCGATGCCTTTCTTCTGTGGCTAGTGGTACAGGTAGTATTTAGGAAAACACTACTTTTGAGTTCCTTGCCCTAAGCTTGTGCCCACTTCAAACCAATGATTGATAGGAAATTAAGGTGGGCTTACACCGTACGTTGTTACAGCCGATTGTTGGGAAGGAAGCATTCCTTCCCGACAGTCGGCTGCTCATTCATTAAAGGAGTTAAAGGTGTTCACAGGAACGATCGTTTCCTATAATCTGCCCGAAATTTTATTGGTGGAGGAATAATTTAATAAAAATCTCATCACTTTCTCACACTTTTCCTGATTTCTCTGTCAGAAAAAATGGAAAAGATGCTTTAAAAATATGGTACACCATATTTCTCAACATCTTTACTCCAGGCAACTGGTATAAGTATGTTGCTAACTCTCCCCCATTATGTTCTAAATTTCCTGTTTTAATCACAAGTATGTGCTAAAAGTGTCTGCAGCCACCACTAGGGGGAGCTCAATGGACACTATATAATCTCTTTGCAATGAGCTCACACTAGTAGGCCATGAAGTGGCACATCCTGCCTCCATGGTAAGCATGTCCTGAAGAATTATATAGGATAAGGTTTGAGCTTTAGGCAGGGCAGAGGCAAGCTTAACACTTCATGCTATTAGATGAAACATGACTCAATATGCCAGAGAACACACATTTCCACTGTTCAAAGGTCAATTATTCTTTTAGGCCAATATAGCTCATTTTAAAATATGTTAAAATGCCCCTTCCCCATAGACTTAGAGGCAAGCGCTCATGCACTAGTGACAGTGCAGGGAGATCATAGGGAAAGTTTTTTTTTTTTTTTTGCTGTAGGGAGAGTGTAGGGAGACAGCAGGGAGACTACAGAGTTAATCCCTTATTTTAGTGATACAGTTAGTGTGCCTGAGTATATTAGGCACGTGTAATTGCCGTGTGCATCATGTTCTAGTGCATCCACATTTAGAGTTAATACCTTATTTTAATGGTACAGTTATGTTGTGTCCATAATCCAGGAAGTGTCATTTTTGGCCCCCTACAGGTGTGCAGTGGAGCGAAAGTGATTTTAGCGAATGCCTTCTGTTAGCTGTTGCATTACATAATGTCAGTATGATGCCATGGTTAAATATTTTGCTCTGTACATGTGTGCAGTGGAGTGAAATTGATTATAGAGAATGCCTTTGGTCAGCTGTTGCGTTACATAGCTTTAGTATAACGGTACAATTAAATATTTCACCCTGTACATGTGTGCAGTGGAACTAAATTCATTATAGCGTATGCCTGCTGCTAGCTGTTGCATTGCATAGCATTAGTATGACACCACGGTTAAATGCTTCATCCTATACATGTGTGCAGTGGAAGTAAATTGATTATAGTGAATGCCTTTTGTTAGCTGTTGCCTTACATAGAGTCAGTATTAGGCATCGGTTAAATATTTTGCCCTGTACATGTGTGCAGTGGAACTACATTAATTATAGTGAATGCCTTCTGTTAGCTGTTGCATTACATAGTGTCAGTATTAGGCATCGGTTAAATATTTTGCCCTGTACATGTGTGCAGTGGAACAACATTAATTATAGTGAATGCCTTCTGTTAGCTGTTGCATTACATAGTGTCAGTATTAGGACACTGTGACTTCTTCTGTCACTCCGGGAATGCCTCATGATTAGGGTTGAGCGAACCCGAACTGTAAAGTTCGGGTTCGTACCGAATTTTAGGATTTTTGGACCCTGGACCCGAACATTTCCGTAAAAGTTCGGGTTCGGTGTTCGGCGCTTTCTTGACGCTTTTTGAAAGGCTGCAGAGGAGCCAATCAGCAAGCGGTTAACTGTCTGACCTTAGAAGAAGAGTTGAGCGAACACCTGGATGTTCGGGTTCGAGAAGTTCAGCCGAACTTCCCGGAAATGTTTGGGTTCGGTATCCGAACTCGACCCAAATTTCGCCCCGAACCCCATTGAAGTCAATGGGGACCCGAACTTTTCGGCACTAAAAAGGCAGTAAAATAGCCAAGGAAAAGGCTAGAGGGCTGCAAAAGGCAGCAAAATGTAGGTAAATCCCCTGCAAACAAATGTGGATAGGGAAATGAATTAAAATAAAAATAAAATAAATTAAAATTAACCAATATCAATTGGAGAGAGGTCTCATGGCAGAGAATCAGGCTTCATGTCATAGCAGAGAATCAGGCTTCACGTCACCCACCACTGGAACAGGCCATTGTCAGATATTTAGGCCCCGGCACCCAGACAGAGGAGAGAGGTCCCATAGCAGAGAATCAGGCTTCATGGCATAGCAGAGAATCAGGCTTCACGTCACCCACCACTGGAACAGGCCACTGTCAGATATTTTTAGGCCCCGGCACCCAGACAGAGGAGAGAGGTCCCATAGCAGAGAATCAGGCTTCAAGTCATAGCAGAGAATCAGGCTTCATGTCATAGCAGAGAATCAGGCTTCACGTCACCCACCACTGAAACAGGCCATTGTCAGATATTTAGGCCCCGGCACCCAGACAGAGGAGAGAGGTCCCATAGCAGAGAATCAGGCTTCATGTCACCCACCACTGGAACAGGCCATTGTCAGATATTTTTAGGCCCCGGCACCCAGACAGAGGAGAGAGGTCCCATAGCAGAGAATCAGGCTTCATGGCATAGCAGAGAATAAGGCTTCAAGTCATAGCAGAGAATCAGGCTTCATGTCATAGCAGAGAATCAGGCTTCACGTCACCCACCACTGGAACAGGCCATTGTCAGATATTTAGGCCCCGGCACCCAGACAGAGGAGAGAGGTCCCATAGCAGAGAATCAGGCTTCATGTCATAGCAGAGAATCATGCTTCATGTCACCCAACACTGGAACAGGCCACTGTCAGATATTTTTAGGCCCCGGCACCCAGACAGAGGAGAGAGGTCTCATAGCAGAGATTCAGGCCTCATGTCATAGCAGAGAATCAGGCTTCATGTCAACCAACACTGGAACAGTCCACTGTCAGATATTTTTAGGCCCCGGCACCCAGACAGAGGAGAGGTTCATTCAACTTTGGGTTGCCCTGCAATATAATGGTAAAATGAAAATAAAAAAAGGATTGAATGAGGAAGTGCCCTGGAGTACAATAATATATGGTTAAGGGGAGGTAGTTATAAATGTCTAATCTGCACAAGGGATGGACAGGTCCTGTGGGATCCATGCTTGGTTCATTTTTATGAACGTCAGCTTGTCCACATTGGATGTAGACAGGCGGCTGCGTTTGTCTGTAATGACGCCCCCTGCCGTGCTGAATACACGTTCAGACAAAACGCTGGCCGCCGGGCGGGCCAGCACCTCCAAGGCATAAAAGGCTAGCTCTGGCCACGTGGACAATTTGGAGACCCAGAAGTTGAATGGGGCCGAACCATCACTCAGTACGTGGAGGGGTGTGCACAGGTACTGTTCCTCCATGTTAGTGAAATGTTGCCTCCTGCTAACACGTTCCGTATCAGGTGGTGGTGCAGTTAGCTGTGGCGTGGTGGCAAAACTTTTCCACATCTCTGCCATGCTAACCCTGCCCTCATAGGAGCTGGCCGTGACACAGCTGCGTTGGCGACCTCTTGCTCCTCCTCTGCCTTCGCCTTGGGCTTCCACTTGTTCCCCTGTGACATTTGGGAATGCTCTCAGTAGCGCGTCTACCAACGTGCGCTTGTACTCGCGCATCTTCCTATCACGCTCCAGTGCAGGAAGTAAGGTGGGCACATTGTCTTTGTACCGGGGATCCAGCAGGGTGGCAACCCAGTAGTCCGCACACGTTAAAATGTGGGCAACTCTGCTGTCGTTGCGCAGGCACTGCAGCATAAAGTCGCTCAGGTGTGCGTGCCTGCGTTTCCCCCCAGCCACGCACCAGTGATGGGCCCGAGCTGCGTTGGATGCAACCCCGCTGTGAACATGCTTCATCCTCATCCTCCTCCACCTCCTCCTCATCCTCGTCCTCCTCGTCCTCCAGTAGTGGGCCCTGTCTGGCCACATTTGTACCTGGCCTCTGCTGTTGCAAAAAAACTCCCTCTGAGTCACTTCAAAGAGACTGGCCTGAAAGTGCTAAAAATGACCCCTCTTCCTCCTCCTCCTCCTCCTGGGCCACCTCCTCTTCCATCATCGCCCTAAGTGTTTTCTCAAGGAGACATAGAAGTGGTATTGTAACGCTGATAACAGCGTCATCGCCGCTGGCCATGTTGGTGGAGTACTCGAAACAGCGCAACAGGACACACAGGTCTCGCATGGAGGCCCAGTCATTGGTGGTGAAGTGGTGCTGTTCCGCAGTGCGACTGACCCGTGCGTGCTGCAGCTGAAACTCCACTATGGCCTGCTGCTGCTCGCACAGTCTGTCCAGCATGTGCAAGGTGGAGTTCCACCTGGTGGGCACGTCGCATATGAGGCGGTGAGCGGGAAGGCCGAAGTTACGCTGTAGCGCAGACAGACGAGCAGCGGCAGGATGTGAACGCCGGAAGCGCGCACAGACGGCTCGCACTTTATGCAGCAGCTCTGACATGTCGGGGTAGTTGTGAATGAACTTCTGCACCACCAAATTCAGCACATGCGCCAGGCAAGGGATGTGCGTCAAACCGGCTAGTCCCAGAGCTGCAACGAGATTTCGCCCATTATCGCTCACTACCGGCTCACCGGCAGCAACCACTCGTCTGTTGTTCTATACCCCGCCACAACTCCTGTGCGGTGTGGGGCCTGTCCCCCAAACATATGAGTTTCAGAATGGCCTGCTGACGTTTACCCCGGGCTGTGCTGAAGTTGGTGGTGAAGGTGTGTGGCTGACTGGATGAGCAGGTGGAAGAAGAGGAGGAGGAAGCCGAGTAGGAGGAGGAGGCAACAGGAGGCAAAGAATGTTGCCCTGCGATCCTTGGCGGCGGAAGGACGTGCGCCAAACAGCTCTTCGCCTGGGGCCCAGCCGCCACTACATTTACCCAGTGTGCAGTTAGGGAGATATAGCGTCCCTGGCCGTGCTTACTGGTCCACGTATCTGTGGTTAGGTGGACCTTGCCACAGATGGCGTTGCGCAGTGCACACTTGATTTTATCGGATACTTGGTTGTTCAGGGAAGGCACGGCTTTCTTGGAGAAGTAGTGGCGGCTGGGAACAACATACTGTGGGACAGCAAGCGACATGAGCTGTTTGAAGCTGTCTGTGTCCACCAGCCTGAATGACAGCATTTCATAGGCCAGTAGTTTAGAAATGTTGCCATTCAGGGCCAGGGATCGAGGGTGGCTAGGTGGGAATTTACGCTTTCTCTCAAATGTTTGTGAGATGGAGAGCTGAACGCTGCCGTGTGACATGGTTGAGATGCTTGGTGACGGAGGTGGTGGTGTTGGTGGTACATCCTCTGTTTGCTGGGCGGCAGGTGCCAACGTTCCTCCAGAGGCGGAGGAAGAGGCCGAGGCGGCGGCAGCAGCAGAAGAGGTAGCAGGGGGAGCCTGAGTGAGTTCCTTTTTTTAAGGTGTTTACTCCACTGCAGTTCATGCTTTGCATGCAGGTGCCTGGTCATGCAGGTTGTGCTAAGGTTCAGAACGTTACTGCCTCGCTTCAGGCTCTGATGGCACAGCGTGCAAACCACTCGGGTCTTGTCGTCAGCACATTGTTTGAAGAACTGCCACGCCAGGGAACTCCTTGAAGCTGCCTTTGGCGTGCTCGGTCCCAGATGGCGGTGGCCAGTAGCAGACGGACTCTCTTGACGGCGGGTGTTCTGCTTTTGCCCACTGCTCCCTCTTTTGCTACGCTGTTGGCTCGGTCTCACCACTGCCTCTTCCTCCGAATTCTGAAAGTCAGTGGCACGACCTTCATTCCATGTGGGGTCTAGGACCTCATCGTCCCCTGCATCGTCTTCCACCCAGTCTTCCTCCCTGACCTCCTGTTCAGTCTGCACACTACAGAAAGACGCAGCAGTTGGCACCTGTGTTTCGTCATCATCAGAGACGTGCTGAGGTGGTATTCCCATGTCCTCATCAGGAAACATAAGTGGTTGTGCGTTAGTGCATTCTATCTCTTCCACCCCTGGAGAAGGGCTAGGTGGATGCCCTTGGGAAACCCTGCCAGCAGAGTCTTCAAACAGCATAAGAGACTGCTGCATAACTTGAGGCTCAGACAGTTTCCCTGATATGCATGGGGGTGATGTGACAGACTGATGGGCTTGGTTTTCAGGCGCCATCTGTGTGCTTTCTGCAGAAGACTGGGTGGGAGATAATGTGAACGTGCTGGATCCACTGTCGGCCACCCAATTGACTAATGCCTGTACCTGCTCAGGCCTTACCATCCACCAAATATCGCTGTAAATTCTGGCTGCTACTGGGACCTGAGGTAGTTGGTTCACTAGGATGTGTGGCTGTGGCAGAACGGCCACGTCCTCTCCCAGCACCAGAGGGTCCACTAACACCACCACGACCATGTCCGCGTCCCTTACTAGATGTTTTCCTCATTGTTACCGTTCACCACAATAAGAAAAAAATTATTTGGCCCAATGTATTGAATTCAAATTCAGGCCTTTTTTTACAGGCACCTAACACTATCTGGCTATCTATTTAGGTACCGTATTACACTAATACAGGCACAGCAGTAACGACAGATTTAGCTGAATATAAATTGTAGGCCTAGTATTTAGGCGCTGGATGACAGGTATCCCTTTTACGGACAGAATTAGACTTGGAAATGCACGGTAGCGTGTGAAGTTATTGAGGATGACCCTATCTGCACCTTCAATCTAATATACCCTTTTATGGATAGATTTAAACTTGGCCTGATAGAGCAGAAACCACTAATTTAGGGAATTGCTAAGTTGGGAATTGTATTTCAACCCAGAACAAAAACTGTGCTTCGGCAGACAGCAGACAGTATTACAATTGGCTAGGCACAGCTGAAACACCAGATTTAGGGTACTGCTATTTTGGCAATTGTATTTTACCCCTCAATAAAATAGCAAGCACAGCCAAGCCCCTGATGTAGGATATAGCAAAAAAAAAAAAAAACACTATTGATGGTTAAAAATTGACTTGGTGGCAGCTTGTGCTGGCGCAACACAAAACACAAAATGGCCGCCGATCACCCCAGAAAAAAATGACTGAAAAACGCTCTGGGCAGCCTTAAAACAGTGAGCAATTGAATAGCAGAGGTTGTATGATACACAGCTGTATATCGATCACTTCAGTAAATAAATCCCTGCCAAATCTCGCCCTAACAGCAGCAGCTGCATCCTCTCCCTACACTGATCAGAGCAGAGTGACGTGCGGCGCTACGTGACTCAAGCTTAAATAGAGGCTGGGTCACATGCTGCACTGGCCAATCACAGCCATGCCAATAGTAGGCATGGCTGTGATGGCCTCTTGGGGCAAGTAGTATGACGCTTGTTGATTGGCTGCTTTGCAGCCTTTCAAAAAGCGCCAAGAAAGCGCCGAACACCGAACCCGAACCCGGACTTTTACAAAAATGTTCGGGTTCGGGTCCGTGTCATGGACACCCTAAAATTCTATAACTATACAGTTTGGGTTCGCTCATCCCTACTTAGAAGCCATCACAGCCATGCGTACTAATGGCATGGCTGTGATTGGCCAGAGTAGCATGTGACCCAGGCTATATATAAGCTTGAGTCAAGTAGCGCTGCACGTCACTCTGCTGTTACAAGTGTAGGGAGAGGATGCTGCTGGACTTGTGATAATAGGAGAGAATCAAACTCAGCGATCTACAGAGAAATAGTTGTCTGGGTGCAGGACACAATCGTTTTACCCTGCCCTGAGGCCATTGACCAAAAAAAAAAAAACTTTTATAATTATGTTAGTTAGGTGGGTGGCGGCGGCCATTTTATGCAAGCTCAGTGCACCAGCACTGCATCTGAGCTTTTGGGACATTGCAAATCACAATTTTTTTGGCAAACTACAAATTCTGGATTAGTCAGTGTGCAATTTAAGGTAGAAATACACCCATCATTTTCTGGGGTTTTAAAAACACACTTGTTTTTTCAAAAAACTGTATTTTCCTGTTCTGCAAGTGGTAAATTCAAGTTTAATATATACAGCTTTCATATTCAGTTACCAAAAAAACACTTTTTTGGCAATCTACAACATCTTGATTAGTCAGTGTGCAATTTAAGCTAAAAATACACCCTTCGTTTTCTGGGGTTTGAAAAACACACTTGTTTTTTCAAAAAACTGTATTTTCCTGTTCTGCAAGTGGTAAATTCAAGTTTAATATATACAGCTTTCATATTCAGTTACCAAAAAAACACTTTTTTGGCAATCTACAACATCTTGATTAGTCAGTGTGCAATTTAAGCAAGAAATACACCCATCATTTTCTGGGGTTTAAAAGACACTTTTTTGACAAAAGACAATATTGTCAGGACTTGCAGCATCAGCACGTGTGAAATTACAGGCTTATATACTGCTGTTAAATTCAGTTGTTAAACAAACACTCGTTTGGGCACAACAAATTTAGTTGGCAGCCTTTGATGCAGATGTCATTGTGAGATACACCCTTAATACATTTGGGTTACATTTAGAGATTTTAAAAACCGCCATTTGGTGCACCAATATTGGATTCAGGCATACACTGGTTCAGGCCCTGTGAGAAACACCCGCAACATACAGGGGTTTGATTCAGGGATTTGAAATAGAGCCATTTGAAATACAGCCATTTTGGGCAAAGAAATATTTACTTCAGGCCTACACTAGTTCAGGCCCTGTGAGATACTCCCTCTACATACAGGGGTTTGATTCAGGGATTTGAAATACAGCCATTTGAAATTCAGCCATTTTGGGCAAAGATATATTTACTTCAGGCCTACACTGGTTCAGGCCCTGTGAGATACTCCCTCTACATACAGGGGTTTGATTCAGGGATTTAAAATACAGCCATTTGAAATGCAGCCATTTTGGGCAAAGAAATATTTACTTCAGGTCTATACTGGTTCAGGCCCTGTGAGATACTCCCTCTACATACAGGGGTTTGATTCAGGGATTTGAAATACAGCCATTTGAAATACAGCCATTTTTGGCAAAGAAATATTTACTTCAGGCCTACACTGGTTCAGGCCCTGTGATACTCCCTCTACATACAGGGGTTTGATTCAGAGATTTCAAATACAGCCATTTTGGGCAAAGAAATATTTACTTCAGGCATACACTGGTTCAGGCCCTGTGAGATACTCACTCTACATACAGGGGTTGGATTCAGGGATTTGAAATACAGCCATTTGAAATACAGCCATTTTGGGCAAATAAATATTAACTTCAAGCCTACACTGGTTCAGACCGTGTGAGATACCCCCTCTACATACAGGGGTTTGAATCAGGCATTTGAAATACAGGCATTTGAAATACAGCCATTTTTGTGCAAATATATATTTACTTCAGGCCTACACTGGTTCAGGCCCTGTGAGATACTCCCTCTACATACAGGGGTTTGATTCAGAGATTTGAAATACAGCCATTTGAAATACAGCCATTTTGGGCAAATAAATATTTACTTCAGGCCCTCACTGGTTCAGACCATGTGAGATACCCCCTCTAGATACAGGGGTTTGAATCATGCATTTGAAATACAGCCATTTGAAATACAGCCATTTTGTGCAAAGATATATTTACTTCACGCCTACACTGGTTCAGACCGTGTGAGATACCCCTTCTACATACAGTGGTTTGAATCAGGAATTTGAAATACAGCCATTTTGTGCAAATAAATATTTACTTAAGCCCTACACTGGTTCAGACCGTGTGAGATACCCCCTCTACATACAGGGGTTTGAATCAGGCATTTTAAATACAGCCATTTTAAATACAGCCATTTTGGGCAAAGAAATATTTACTTCAGGCCTACACTGGTTCAGGCCCTGTGAGATACTCCCTCTACATACAGGGGTTTTAATCAGGCATTTGAAAAACAGCCATTTTTAATACAGCCATTTTTTGCAAAGATATATTTACTTCAGGCCTAAACTGGTTCAGGCCCTGTAAGATACTCCCTTTACATAAAGGGGTTTGATTCAGGCATTTAAAATACAGCCATTTGAAATACATCCATTTTGTGCATAGAAATATTTACTTCAGGCCTACACTGGTTCAAGCCGTGTGAGATACCCCCTCTACATACAGGGGTTTGATTCAGGGATTTGATATATAGCCATTTGAAATACAGCCATTTTGGGCAAAGAAATATTTGCTTCAGGTCTACACTGGTTCAGACCGTGTGAGATACTCCCTCTACATACAGGGGTTTGAATCAGGCATTTGAAATACAGCCATTTGAAATACAGCCATTTTGTGCAAAGATATGTTTTACTTAAGGCCTACACTGGTTCAAGCCGTGTGAGATACCCCCTCTACATACAGGGGTTTGATTCAGGGATTTGATATATAGCCATTTGAAATACAGCCATTTTGGGCAAAGAAATATTTGCTTCAGGTCTACACTGGTTTAGACCGTGTAAGATACCCCCTCTACATACAGGGGTTTGAATCAGGCATTTGAAATACAGCCATTTTGTTCAAAGATATATTTACTTCAGGCCTACTCTGGTTCAGGTCCTGTGAGATACTCCCTCTACATACAGGGGTTTGATTCAGGGATTTGAAATACAGCCATTTGAAATACAGCCATTTTGGGCAAAGAAATATTTACTTCAGGCCTACACTTGTTCAGGCCCTGTGAGATACTTCCTCTACATACAGGGGTTTTAATCAGGCATTTGAAAAACAGCCATTTGAAATACAGCCATTTTTTGCAAAGATATATTTACTTCAGGCTTAAACCGGTTCAGGCCCTGTGAGATACCCCCTCTACATACAGGGGTTTGAATCAGGCATTTTAAATACAGCCATTTTTTAATACAGCCATTTTGTACAAAGAAATATTTACTTTAGGCCTACACTGGTTCAGACCGTGTGAGATACCCCCTCTACCTACAGGGGTTTGAATCAGGCATTTGAAATACAGCCATTTTTTAATACAGCCATTTTCTGCAAAGATATATTTACTTCAGGCCTACACTGGTTCAAGCCCTGTGAGATGCTCCATCTACATACAAGGGTTTGATTGAGGGATTTGAAATACAGCCATTTGAAATACAGCCATTTTGGGCAAAGATATATTTACTTCAGGCCTACATTGGTTCAGGCCCTGTGAGATACTCCCTCTACATACAGGGGTTTGATGCAGGGATTTGAAATACAGCATTTGAAATACAGCCATTTTGGGCAAAGAAATATTTACTTCAGGCCTACACTGGTTCAGACCGTGTGAGATACCCTCTCTACATACAGGGGTTTGAATCAGGCATTTGAAATACAGCCATTTGAAATACAGTCATTTTGTGCAAAGAAATATTTACTTCAGGCTTACACTGGTTCAGGCCCTGTGAGATACTCCCTCTACATACAGGGGTTTGATTCAGGGATTTGAAATACAGCCATTTGAAATACAGCCATTTTTGGCAAAGAAATATTTAATTCAGGCCTACACTGGTTCAGACCGTGTGAGATACACCCTTTACATACTGTTGTTCTATTCTACTATTAATTAAACATCCATTTAGGGCAAGATCCTAAATTCGAAAAATATGAGGAGAGCTTCAAATAAGGGACGTGGCCCAGGTCGTGGTGCTGCTGGTGGAGCTCCTATTGCAGGGAGATGACATGGTCGATCTGTGCCAGCTACACGCACAACTGAAACCCCTTCCTCAGGTGCGAGTAGGCGACAAAACCTGCAGCGGTATTTGGTCGGGCCTAATGCTGCTCTACGAATGGTGAGGCCTGAACAAGTACAGGCAATAGTAGATTGGGTTCCTGACAGTGTATCCATTTCCTTCACATTGTCTCCCACCCAGTCTCCTGCTGAAAGACCACAGTTGGCACCTGCAGCCGATGTCCATCAGTCTTTCACCTCACCAACTTGCAAATCAGCCAAGCAGTCTGAGCCCCAAGTCATGCAGCAGTCTCTTCTGCTTTTTGATGACTCTGTTAGCAGGGTTTTCCAGGGCCATCCACCTAGCCCTGCCCCAGAAGTGGAAGAGCTTGAGTGCACCAATGCCCAACCACTTATCTTTTAAGATGAGTACACGGGAGGACCATCGCAGCACGTCTCGGATGATGACGAAACACAGGTGCCAACTGCTGGGGCTTTCGAAAGTGTGCAGACTGACAAGGAAGGCAGGAGTGAAGACTAGGTGGAAGATGATGTGGAGGACGATTAGGTCCTCGACCTCACATGGAATCAAGGTCATGCGAGTGACCTATGTAGTTCGGAGGAAGAGGCGGTGGTCGTACAGAGCCACCAGCACAGCAGAAGAGGGAGCAGGGTGCAAAAGCGGAGTGGCCGTCCACTAGACAGTACGCCTCCTACTTCCCACCGCAGCAAGGGACCGAGCACACCAAAGACAGCTCCAAGGAGTTCCCTGGCGTGGCAGTTCTGCAGACAATGTGCTGACGACAAGACACGAGTGGTTTGCACGCTGTGCAATCAGAGCCTAAAGCGAGGCATAAACGTTCTCAACCTGAGCACAACATGCAAGACCAGGCATTTAAGTGCAAAGCACGAGCTGCAGTGGAGTAGACACCTCAAAAACCAAGAAAGGTCTCTGGCTCCTCCTGCTTCCTCTTCTGCTGCAGTCACGGCGTCTTCATCCACCTCTGGAGTGACAGTGCCACCTGGCACCCCGCAAAAGGAGGATCTGCCAGCAACACCAAGGTCACCAAGCATCTCCACAATGTCCCATGGAGGCGTTCAGCTCTCCATCTCACAAACTCTGGAGAGGAAGAGGAAGTACCCCCTACCCACCCGCGATCCCTAGCCCTGAATGCCAGCATTTCTATATTACTGGCCTTTGAAATGCTGTCATTCCATCTGGTGGAGACGGATACTTTTAAAGGCCTTATGGCGGTGGCAGTCCCACAGTACGTCGTTCCCAACCGCCAATACTTTTCAAGGCTAGCCATCCCTTCCCTTCACAACCAAGTAGGGGACAAAATCAGGTTTGCACTGCGCAACGCCATCTGTGGCAAGGTGCACCTGACTACGGATACGTGGACCAGTAAGCACGGTCAGGGCCGTTATATCTCCATAAAAGCACACTGGGTAAATGCAGTGGCAGCTGGGCCTGAGGCGGATATCAGTTTGGCGCATGTCCTTCCACCACCGAGGATTGCAGGGTGCTTCAGTTTGCCTCCTGTTGCTTCCTCCTCCTACTCTGCTTCCTCATCCTCTACCAGCTCCTCATCCGGTCAGCGTAACACCTTCACCACCAACTTCAGCACAGCCAGGGGTAAACGACAGCAGGGAGTTTTAAAACTTATCTGTTTGGGGGACAAACCCCACACCGCGCAGGAGCTGTGGAAGGGCCTTGAACAACAGACCAATGAGTGGTTTGTGCCAGTCAGCCTCAAGCCCGGCCTGGTGGTGTGCGATAATGAGCGAAATCTCGTAGCAGCTCTGGGACTAGCCGGTTTTACGCACATCCCTTGCCTGGTGCATGTGCTGAATTTGGTGGTGCAGAGATTCCTTAAAAATCACCCCGATATGTCAGAGCTGCTGCATAAAGTGCGGGCCGTCTGTGCGCGCTTTCGGCATTCTCACCCTGCTGCTGCTCGCCTGTCAGCACTGCAGCGTAGCTTCGGCCTTCCCGCTCACCGCCTAATATTCGACGTGCCCACAAGGTGGAACTCCACCTTGCACATGCTGGCCAGACTGTGCAAGCAGCAGCAGGCGATAGTGGAGTTTCAGCTGCAGCACACACGGGTGAGTCGCTCGGCCGAACAGCAACACTTCACCACCAATGACTGGGCCTCCATGCGAGACTTGTGTTCCTTGTTGCGCTGTTTCGAGTACTCCACCAATATGGCCATTGCCGATAACGCCGTTCTCAGCGTTACTATCCCACTTCTATGCCTCCTTGAAAAAACGCTCCTGGCGATGATGGAAGAGGATGTGGCACAGGAGGAGGAGGAGGAAGAGGGATCATTTCGTAGGGCTTCCAGCCAGTCATTCCCAAGTGGCTCCGAGGGTGGGTTCCTGCACCCACAAACCCAAGGTACACAATTGTCCAGCCGGCCACAGTTCTGGAGGATGAGGAGGTGGAGGATGAAGAGGAGGAGATGGAGGAGGAGGAACCATGTTCAGAGCAGGGTGGCACCCAAACCAGCTCATGGCCATCACTGGTGCGTACATGGTGGGATACAGAGGACACAGACGAGTTGCCCACATTCTAACTTGTGCTGATTACTGGGTGGCTACGCTTCTGGATCCCCGTTACAAGGACAACGTACCGTCCTTAATTCCATCACTGGAGCGTAATCGTAAGATGCGCGAGTTCAAGCGCACGCTGGTAGACGCGCTGCTGGTGGCATTCCTACCTGACAGCGGGGGCACATTGGAAGCACAATGCGAAGGCAGAGGACGAGGAAGAGGTCGCCAACGCAGCTGGGGCACCGCCAGCACCTCAGAAGGCAGGGTTAGCATGGCCTAAATGTGGAAAAGCTTTGTCAGCACGCCACAACAACTAGCACCACCAGCTGATATGGAACGTCTTAGCAGGAGGCAGCATTTCACCAACATGGTGGAGCAGTATGTGTGCACACGCCTACACGTACTGAATGACGGGTCTGTTCCCTTCAACTTCTGGGTCTCCAAATTGGGCACATGGCCTGAGCTTGCCCTTTACGCCTTGGAGGCGCTGGCCTGCCCTGCAGACAGTGTATTATCTGAACATGTGTTTAGCACGGCAGGGGGCGTCATTACAGACAAGCGCAGCCCTCTGTCCACAGCCAATGTGGACAAGCTCACGTTCATTAAAATGAACCAGGCATGGATCCCTCAGGACTTGTCCGTACCTTGTGCAGAATAGACATTTATACCTGCACTAAGCAGCCATTGTTATACTGCAGTGCAATTGCTCATGTTTGTATTTTGGATATTTCACACTCTTTTGGAGTGTACCTTAATTTTACAAAATTAAATTAAAACCAAAAACCTGTGTTGGCTATCTCGCCCTCCTCCACCGCCACTTCCACCTACTCCGCTACGTCCACCACCTCCTCAAACTCCTACTCCATATGGAACTCCACCTTATAAATCCATTTTTTTTTTTGTACGTGTTTTATTTTATATAATTTCACTACTTTGTCATTAACATTTTCTGGTGAAATTAACCAATTTTTGGGTGTTTAGTACCACTGCTATACCTAGGAGGCCGGTTAAGAAAATAAAATAAATTGTCATTAACATTTTCTAGTGAAATTAACCAATTTTTGGGTGTATATTACCATCGCTATACCTAGTAGGCCGGTTAAAAAAAGTAAATACAATTTTCATTAACATTTTCGGGTGAAATTCAACAATTTTTGGGTGTATAGTACCACTGGTATAACTAGTATGCCGGTTAAAAAAAAATAATAATGTCTAACATTTTCTGGTGAAATTTTTTTTTTTGGGTGTATAGTACCACTGCTATACCTAGTAGGCCAGTTAAAAAATAAAAATAAATTGTCATTAACATTTTCTGGTGAAATTCACCAATTTTTGGGTGTATAGTACCACTGCTATACCTAGCAGGCCGGTTAACAAAAAATATATATTTGTCAGTTACATTTTCAGTTGAAATTCACCAATTTTTGGGTGTATAGTACCACTGCTATACCTAGCAGGCCGGTTAACAAAAAATATATATTTGTCAGTTACATTTTCAGTTGAAATTCAACAATTTTGGGGTGTAAAGTACCATTTTCTGGTCAAATTAGCAATTTTTTGGTGTGATGTACCACTGTTATACCTATTAGACCGGTAAAAAAATAAAAATAAATTTGTCAGTTACATTTTAGGGTCAAATTCACAAATTTCTGGGTGTAATATACCCCTCCTCTACCTATTTGACAGCTTAATAAATTTCAATAATTTTTATTTTACATTTTCGGGTGACAATAAACAATTGTTTTCTGTCATAGACCCCTGCTCTACCAAGTAGACAGGTTAATTAATTTCTGTAATTTTTCTGTTACATTCTTGGGTTGACATTATACAATTTTAGATGTGAATAACCCCTGCTCTGCATAGGTGACAGGGAATAAAATTTCTGAAATGCTTCTTTAATTGATGCGCACCACCTTCTTTGATTCAATGCTTAAACTTAATCAAGTTGTATCACATGTAAGCTTCAATACTTTGTCCCACATTTCCGCTATACTCTTTTGGCCAACATTTGCGCCTCAATAGCTTTTTTCCCACAATTCCGCTTGACTCTTTTGGCCCACATTTGGGCTTCTGTAATTTGTCCCACATTTGTGCCTCAATAACTTTTCCCACATTTCTTCTCGATCCCAATTTTTTAAAATAAATTTATCTCCCTTAAATTTGGTCTCTTTTTCTCACGCTCCCTCTCCGGCCTGGAACGCTGATTCCCCGCCACCCGTAATCACCATGGTAGGCAGGTGCATTAAAGAACATCGAAAGTTGATAGAGCAGATATAAAATTGAATCCTGAACATCACGGGGACGTGCGACATGGTGGGGCAGTAAGTATGCATACTCCTACACGAACTAACTGACAGGGGTCAGCCCCTGCAACTTCTGGGTCTCCAAATTGGGCACATGGCCTGAGCTTGCCCTTCACGCCTTGGAGGTGCTGGCCTGCCCTGCAGCCGGTGGATTGTCTGAAAGTGTGTTTAGCATGACTGGAGGGTAATATTTCCCAATGTTTTGGGGTGTACCCTAATTTAAAAAAATAAAAATACATTTTAAACCAAAAAGCAGTGTAGGCTACCTCCTCCTCCTCCACCGCCACTTCCACCTACACTGCCACATCCACCGCGTCCTCAACCTCCTACTCCATATGGACCTGGTCCTCCTAGATCAAGATTATTATAATTTTTTTTACGTATTTTATGTTATTTAAAGTCATTTCCCTATCCACATTTGTTTGCAGAGCACTTACCATGCTCTTAACCACATTTTGATGACATTTGCAGCCCTATAGCCCTTTCCATGACATTTTTACAGCCATTTTAGTGCTCAAAAGTTCGGGTCCCCATTGACTTCAATGCGGTTCGGGGTCAAGTTCTGGTCAAGTTCAGGTCCCGAACTCGAACTTTTTTCCGAAGTTCGGCCGAACCCGTCGAACCCGAACATCCAGGTGTCCGCTCAACTCTAATCATGACCGTTTTTCTCTCCTATTATGTTAGTTCATTGGATCCAACTGCCGATCACCTGCTGCACCACGAGGCACTCTTCATATGTAGTTTTAGGATGCAAGGATTAAAGGTAAGTATAACTTTAATTATTAGGTAAAATGTATATACTGGTCAACTATTGGCCCCATATGGCCCTTTTATTCAATTCTCATACAAAAGGTGCATATTCAGGAGACTGCTGGCTAAAATAGCAATAATTTACATATTGTGCCATGTACCTAAACAGCCAAACGCCATACCAACAACAGCTCCTGTTTGGCTAACATACACTACTCACAAAAAATTAGGGATATTTGGCTTGTGGGGATGATCCTAAAATGCACTCTAACCTTTACAAGGGAACTCATAGATTGTAAGTGTGATGAGCGAATCAACTTCAGATGAAACATCCAAAGTCAATTCGCATAATACTTCGTTTGAATACTATACTCCGTACAGTCTTAGAATGTATTGGCTCAGGTGAGCCAATATTATTACATTTCCCGAACTCGGTTTCGGTTCTAAGTGGTACCTTGGAACCGAACCAGAGATCGAGAAATGTTTTTTTTACAGTAGAAATTTATTTGTGAAGTTATCATGTGATGTCTCGTGAGACTTCGCGAAGTAATAACTTCTGCTCATCTGAGCCAATACATTCTAATACTGTACGGAGTTTCATCCGAAGTCAATTCGCTCATCCCTAATTGTAAGCTCTCGCAAGCAGGTCCCTGACTCCTAGTGTTTCAGTTGTATATTAGCCAGTTACTTTTGTTTTGTACATGAACTCTATGAAATTGTAAAGCGCTGCAGAATATGGTGGCGCTATATAAATAAATATTATTATATTATAATAATGTGACCTTCTCTAAACTTTTGAATGCATATGTTCAACTGTTCATTGCTTCAGTACTTTTGCACAACTTGCTGTTCTCTAACAATTTGCTTAACGGCAAAATTCACAACAGGTGTTTTTCCATATATCGCCCAATAAATTTCTGGGTTCAATTAGAATTGGTATTTAAACAGTCCTCCTCATCATGCTATTCACATTTTGACATCCTTAGACCAAGATCACACTTAACAATTGATTAACCTCACCATTGCAAGGATTCAAGCAGGATGTTCTCAGATGGAGCTTAGAGTTTCAGAGTGTCATCAGCAGGTTGCATCAGAGATACAGAGAGACTGGAAAAGTCACAGAAAGGCATAGAAGTGGACGTCCTTTAGCCACATCCCACACTGATAACTGCTTCATTGTGAACAATGCTCTGTGGAAATGGATGATGAATGCCACACAACTCCAGGCACATTTAAGGGAGGTGAGAGGCACCCAAGTGTCAGACCATTTGAAACTATTTACATCAGCGTGGTCTGCATGCTAGATGAAATGCAAGGATGCCTGACCACATGGTTATTGTCTTGTGTGGGCCAGGGAAGATCTACGCTGGATGAGGGACTAGTGGGCCTCAGTGCTGTTCACTGATGAAAGTCGATTCACGCTGAGCAGAAATGATGGCGATATCAAGGAGAGCGCTATGCATCAGCCACTGTTTGCCTTTGGTGGTTGTGTTACAGTGTAGGGAGATGTGTCTAATCAATACAGAACTGCCCTACACTTTGTGAATGGTACAGTGACAAACCCATACTATTTGAATAGCATCATTAATCTAGTCATTTTGCCTCTGCATGAACAACACAGGTGTAGTTTCATCTTCATGGATGACAATACACCAGCTCATGGAGGGTGCATCATTAGGCAATGGCTGCTGGAGACTGGGGTACCTCAAATGGAGTGGCATGCACTTTCTCCAGACCTGAATCCCTTTGAAAACCTATGGGATCAATAACCTGAAGGCCACCCTTCAAGAAGACTGGGATGCCATGCCTCAGCAGACAATAAGTCAACTTGTGAACAACATGAGACGTCGTTGTCAAGATCTAATTGATCCTGAAGGCCACATGACAAGTTTTTGAGACATTGAAATTTTTTTGTGGGGGTATACCCACCAATCTTGTTGGCTTTTGTTTCAATAAATAGTTTGAGATGAGGAAATCACCGCTGCATGCTTCTACTTAAATGCCCTACTTTCATGATATAATATCACGTGACCTTTTTACATTTTCCATAGATTTCACCCAAAAGCCAAATATCCCTAACCTTTTGCGAGTAGTGTATGAAGCTGTCTAAAAGGAAAATTGCCTTATTTATTAGGGTATGGCCACATGGTAAGGTTTACTGTTGTAGTTTTGGTAGCTAAAGTCAGGAGTAGATCAGAAAAGGGACCAGTATGACCAAGGTCAGACTAGCCCACCAGAGTAGCAGAGGATCCTCCGATGGGCCCAAGCTCTGACAATAATGGGCACTTAATAAAAACAGGGCCCTTACGGTCTTATATACACAGAGGGTGGGCCCTCAGAATCAATTCCTCTGGGGGGGGGGGCCAAGGGACTTCAGTCTAACAACTTCTGGGTACAACTTCTACTTTTTTATTCACTCCTGGTTTTTGCTTGAAAAACTGCTTCATGAAACCTGACAGTGTGGTCATATCCTTTTACTGCTCTTGAAAAATTAAAGCTGTAATTGGTTGCTATGGAGAACAAATACATATGATGGGTGGAATTTATTATGAGGGGAAAATTTGAAGTCAGTTTTGCTTGAGTCTGCGTTGGTGTACTTTATACCATATTTATCAAATGTCTCATGTTGTTTGATAAATTTGTGTTATCCTTAAACCTTACACTTTTGTCTAGACAAGCTACTCCAGTTTTCCTACTCCACTCTCCTCCTGGAGTGAGTACGTGATGTTTAAAAAAAAAAGTCTCAATGATAAATCTGAAGTGAAACTCATTAACATAGCTAACCACACCAACTTTTCCACCCACATTGCAAAATTGGAGTGAGTGGTATAAAAATGCAAAAAGTCGCAAAATTTTGCACAATTGCTTTAATATTGCTCAAGTGCGAAAAGTCGCAAAAGCCCTATTTTGCAACTTTTTGACACCAGAATTCTGGAGTGAAGGTATGATAAATCAGGGCCAATATTTCTCTTCATATATTTTAAAGGGGTAGTTCAGTTTGAAACAAACTTGGATCACAGAATAAGTCCCGTATTTCAAACTCGTCATGCTGATAATGTTACCATTAAGAGAATTATTATTTAATTTAAATATTCATCTTTAGCTATTAGAAGAGAGCAGCAGTCACACACACTCAATTAGCTGAAACCTACATTGTACATGAAGTAATTCATGTTTGAACATGTTTAAGAAATACATGTAACTCCACATGTGCCTTCTGAACTGACTACTATCCGCATACAGAAAATATATTAATAAAACTATGATTCTTTTTCCATCTTAAATTTGTAGAGCCAGCTTTTTCTGGTTTCCTATAAATCTTCAGATTTTTATACAAGCAATCACACAAAACTGCAGACTTGTGCTTCCTTATTTACTCTCCAATCTTGGTTTGTTTGTCTTTTTATAATTCAGCAAACAATAGTCTGCAGGTTGAACCTGGACTCCTGCTTGGTCTTTGATTTATCTCTTTATTACTTTGTGCAAAATTTTACTCTAAAACCATATATACAATTTGCTACTTAAACAGCCCAACCGCTCAGAGCACAAATTACTATCTAGCCATAATACAGAAGCCATCCAACTATTTTATTACCATTATGCAATACACCAATAAGTCTCTCATTAGTCTAACTTGAAAAATATATATATAAAGGATTTGTGCAAGGGTTTTACATTGATGACCTATCCTCAGGATTGGTCATCAATATCTGATCGATGGGGGGGTCCAACATCCGGAAACTGTTTAATGAGGAGGCATCCCTTTTCATAAGTGCCCATTCAGATGGCCGTAGTGCTTTGCAGATCCGCAATTTGCGGATCCACAAAACACGGATACCGGCTGTATGCGTTCCGCAATTTGCAGACTGCACATGGCCGCAACCATAATAGAAAATGCCTATTCTTAGAATACGACATGTTTTATGTTTCTATCGCAGAACGGAACCACAGATGCGGACAGCACACTGTATACTGTTGACATATTTTGCGGCCCTATTTAAATAAATGGGTCCGCACCCGTTCCGCAAAATTGCGGAACGGATGTGGATTCATTCATACGGCTTTGTAGGTTTTATAGTTGAGTGATATACGCTTCGTTTATGGTATAACTTATTTTGGGAAAGCAGCAGCGCATTGTAATTATAAGTACTCACTCCATTCAAGTCAATGCATACTGCATCATTGAGACTTGCAAGATGATGGGCAGCGTAATGAAGAGGAGGTAGTGCTCGCAGAGCCCTGTCGATCAGATATTGATGACCTATCCTGAGTCCTTGCAGTAAATCATTGCATTCTTAAGGATGTGGGGGTTATGGTCACCTTTAATATAAATAGCGTCCAGGAACTCTAATTGTCCTTAGTGTTTATATTAAATGTGACTATAACCCCACTCATCCTTGAGAATGTACCCATATACTGCAGCAGGCCATGCAGTATGAGTGCATTCTTAAGGGTGAGGGGGATTATAGTTACATTTAATATAAACATTTAGGCCAATTAGAGTTTTGCCTGGACAGTGTTTATATTAAATGTGACTGTAACCCACCTTCACCCTTAACCCTTTCATGACCAGGCCTAAAAAAGGCCTGAATGTCCAGGCAATTTTTTGTGGTTTAGTGACTCTAACTTTTTTATTTGTTTGACTACCAAAATAATTTTTGCAATGTTTTCTACTTGGAACTTTTTTTTAGGATGTTTATTTTTAGAGATTTTTATTCCTTTTTTTAGGTTCAATTTAAACCGCTAATTCTTATTTAAAAAAAGTATTTTTTTTAATTATAGCAGTTTATTTCTTAAATATTAAAACTGACACAAAAATGAATTATTGCAATAGGTTCCCAATTTTGTTACAATAGTTTTGATACATAACATGTATAGGTTTGAGTGAATGGGGCGACTATGGTGACAGTTTCCGTTAACGACGGCATTTAAAAAAAAAAAGATTTGTATTTTTTTTAACTTATATTGCTATTTATTTTTGCTACATAATATGTCCCCCAAGAGGTCAATAAAAGACCACTGGAGGACACTGACCTCCAATGTTTTATATGGTCTGGTCACCTGTAGGCCCTCACTACAATGTTTTATAGGGTCCGCTCACCTTCAGGCCCTCACCTCCAATGTTTTATACGGTCTGCTCACCTGTAGGCCCTCACCTGTAATGTTTTATGCGGTCTGCTCACCTGAAGGCCCTCACATATAATGTTTTAGAGCGTCAGCTGAACAGCAGGCCCTCACATATAAGGTTTTAGAAGGTCAGCTCAGCAGCAGGCACTCGCCCCAAATTTTTTATAGGGTCACCAGCATGCCCTCGCTCTGAATGTTTTGGAAGGTCATCAGCAGGCAATCAAGGATAATTTTTCAAGGGTATGTATGATGCCCTCCTTTATGTGTAAGGTTCCTTGTAATATTTGGCAGCCCTTTCACTTAGTGCATAGGCTTTATGAGTGTAGGAGTTCCACTACCTGAACAATTGTAGCACCATGTGAATGAGGCCCTCCTTTATGTGATATACAGGCTGTATCGGAGTGCTTCTTCCTTGTAATTTTTGGCAGCACTTACACTGTATATACAATTGAATATACAGGAAAGAATGTTTCCTTACAATTTTTCCTCAAAAAAAGCTTTATATTTTTTTGAAGGGGGGGTTTTGGGCATTTTTTTGTCGGTCTGTAAAAGTGGCGTACAGCATGGTTCCCAGCAGCGACATTGGAGTCCAAGATGCATCCAGACATGGTCCCCCTGCTGTTCCTGATCGATTTCAGAGGTGTTTCCATCACTTTAAGACCTTTTCCTATGAACCAGGCACCCTCCCCTCATCCGAGCAGGGGGTGCCTGGTTGTCTCCCATTGACTTCCATTATACTCGCGTGCTCGGCCGAGCGCACGAATATCGCTATGTGTTCGGACCGAGTACCCGAACACTTTGGTGCTCGCTCATCACTATTAATGATGCATTCATCCAGCATAGGGGAGTTTGACACCTAAAATGCCTCTAATGTTTGATGCCTATAGTGCAGAGATACTGCCCTGAAAAAGATTTTTGGATTTTGATGCATCTATCAAATATTGTACTTGTGGTTTCTACTGAAACAGATTATCACTGCTTGATGAAGGATTGTGATTTTAAGAATATAAAAAATTGCAGGATTGCATCAGTATCTATTAAATCCCTCCTGGCAGTGCTCAGATCCCTACCCACTAAACTCAATCCACCATGTTCCTCTGTATGTAATCTCCATACAAAAAGTACTACTTAAAATATTGTTTCTGTCTGATCTGAGACCAGGAGTCTAGTGATATAGTAGATGTCCATACAATGATGAGCTGCAAAGTTTTAAAAAAGATTTATTAATAGCCTAAGCTGCACTATATTAGTGTAATATGCACTATATGACTCTGATTTATCATGCCTTCACTCCAGAATTTTGCTACTTTTTGGGCTCACTTGCCCATTTTTGCTACATTCTGCTTTTTTACACCACTCACAGTAGATTTGAAATATGGGTGGGAAAGTGACTTATCCCTTTGCAATCTGACTTCAGTAGGAGGATGGAGTAGAAAAATGGAGTCGCTTTTCTAGACAACAGTCTTAGGTTTCAGGATCAGGCAAATTTATCAAACATGCAAGATTTAAAATGTGGCATGAAGTACTCCAGACTCAAGTAAAACTTCAAATATTCCCAAATAAATTTCCCGCTATAACTGTAATATGTTCTAGTAATTGACAGATATGGCACAGGAATAATGTAGACGACCCCAGTCAGTTGTAAGTGCTGAACTCAATCATATCTCACTCAGGAATGGGAAAAGACGACATTTGTATCACATACAATAAGAAACTGCAACATGTGAAGCATAACATGGGTGATGCCCTGGGCACACCCCACATGGGCTCGAAAAAAATCACAATGCTCCCTTAATGAATAAGAATATATAGGTTCCCACTCACACATTACTGGTATCATCCTGTGGTTCTATTGCACTTTTTATCTGTGCATCTCAATTTTTTTAAATCATATCATGTATAGTGTTGAGCGAACAGTTCAAGCATAGTTCGGGTCCGTACCGAATTTTGGGGTGTTCGTGACACGGACCCGAACCCGAACTTTTTCGTAAAAGTTCGGGTTCGGGTTCGTCGTTCGGCATGTATTTTGGCGCATTTTGAAAGGCTGCAAAGCAGCCTATCAACATGCATCATACTACTTGCCCTAAGATGCCATCGCAGCCATGCCTACTATTGGCAAGGCTGTGATTGGCCAAGTGCAGCATGTGACTCAGCCTCTTTATAAGCTTGTGCGCACGTCGGGACGTGCTCACTCCCGATGTGAATAGAACAGGGATAGACGCAGCTGATGCTAGGGCGAGAATAGGCAGGGATAATTGAATAACTGGAAGCAAATTTCTCTCCTCCACCTGTGATTCATCTGAACAACTGCAGCTGAGCTGCTTTTTTGATAGGGATTGGCTATTTTTAGAGTGGCCAGAGTGATTTTTCCATCCACATGTACCTGGGCTGACCGCCGGCCGCCATTTTGCGACTTGTAGTGCTGCAGCAGAAGCTGCCACAGTGTGCATTCCAAAGCTCCAAACAAGTCAGACATCTACACCTGGGATTCAGACCAATAGCGATTTAGCAGCACAGTCCAAGGCTATTTTTTTTAAAGGTTGTGCAGACCATTTTGTGGCACATGTTACTGGGCTGATAGGCGGCGGCCATCTTGGGACTAGTGCTGCAGCACAATCTCTCCCAACGTCCATTAATCACTTGTAATAGTGGTCTGTGCCATAGAAATCCTACATCAGGGACTTGGGTGTGCTTGTGTCACCCCTACTAATACCAGTCCACCTGTAATCCATACAGTCAAAAGACTGAAAGTATTCCAGTGAGGGAATTTTTTTTTTATTTAAAAAAGGCCAAGTTAGTTTATCTGGCGTTCAATATACTAGATACAGTTAGGCCTGCGTTTCATACATCTGGAATTAGCAAACTAATGTGCTGGGGTTGGGAAAACATATATGTACCCATACTAGAATCTGTCAAAGAAAGCGGTACTCACGTATAACAGTCATTCCATCTGTAATCCATACAGTCAAAAGACTGAAAGTATTCCAGTGAGGGAATTTTTTTTATTTAAAAAAGGCCAAGTTAGTTTATCTGGCGTTCAATATACTAGATACAGTTAGGCCTGCGTTTCATACATCTGGAATTAGCAAACTAATGTGCTGGGGTTGGGAAAACATATATGTACCCATACTAGAATCTGTCAAAGAAAGCGGTACTCACATATAACAGTCATTCCATCTGTAATCCATACAGTCAAAAGACTGAAAGTATTCCAGTGAGGGAATTTTTTTTTTATTTAAAAAAGGCCAAGTTAGTTTATCTGGCGTTCAATATACTAGATACAGTTAGGCCTGCGTTTCATACATCTGGAATTAGCAAACTAATGTGCTGGGGTTGGGAAAACATATATGTACCCATACTAGAATCTGTCAAAGAAAGCGGTACTCACATATAACAGTCATTCCATCTGTAATCCATACAGTCAAAAGACTGAAAGTATTCCAGTGAGGGAATTTTTTTTTTATTTAAAAAAGGCCAAGTTAGTTTATCTGGCGTTCAATATACTAGATACAGTTAGGCCTGCGTTTCATACATCTGGAATTAGCAAACTAATGTGCTGGGGTTGGGAAAACATATATGTACCCATACTAGAATCTGTCAAAGAAAGCGGTACTCACATATAACAGTCATTCCATCTGTAATCCATACAGTCAAAAGACTGAAAGTATTCCAGTGAGGGAATTTTTTTTTTATTTAAAAAAGGCCAAGTTAGTTTATCTGGCGTTCAATATACTAGATACAGTTAGGCCTGCGTTTCATACATCTGGAATTAGCAAACTAATGTGCTGGGGTTGGGAAAACATATATGTACCCATACTAGAATCTGTCAAAGAAAGCGGTACTCACATATAACAGTCATTCCATCTGTAATCCATACAGTCAAAAGACTGAAAGTATTCCAGTGAGGGAATTTTTTTTATTTAAAAAAGGCCAAGTTAGTTTATCTGGCGTTCAATATACTAGATACAGTTAGGCCTGCGTTTCATACATCTGGAATTAGCAAACTAATGTGCTGGGGTTGGGAAAACATATATGTACCCATACTAGAATCTGTCAAAGAAAGCGGTACTCACATATAACAGTCATTCCATCTGTAATCCATACAGTCAAAAGACTGAAAGTATTCCAGTGAGGGAATTTTTTTTTTATTTAAAAAAGGCCAAGTTAGTTTATCTGGCATTCAATATACTAGATACAGTTAGGCCTGCGTTTCATACATCTGGAATTAGCAAACTAATGTGCTGGGGTTGGGAAAACATATATGTACCCATACTAGAATCTGTCAAAGAAAGCGGTACTCACATATAACAGTCATTCCATCTGTAATCCATACAGTCAAAAGACTGAAAGTATTCCAGTGAGGGAATTTTTTTTATTTAAAAAAGGCCAAGTTAGTTTATCTGGCGTTCAATATACTAGATACAGTTAGGCCTGCGTTTCATACATCTGGAATTAGCAAACTAATGTGCTGGGGTTGGGAAAACATATATGTACCCATACTAGAATCTGTCAAAGAAAGCGGTACTCACATATAACAGTCATTCCATCTGTAATCCATACAGTCAAAAGACTGAAAGTATTCCAGTGAGGGGATTTTGCTTATAAAAAATAATATATTTCATTGTGGTGCGAGTTGAATCGCAACAATGAAGAAAAATACTATTAAGGGACGAGGACGCGGTCGTGGTGGTGTCCGTGGAGCCTCTGTTGCTGGTAGAGGACGTGGCCGTTCGGCCCCAGGCGCACACAGTAGGGAACGAACTCCCTCAACTAGCCGGAAGAATGTACCGCAATATCTCGTGGGGCCCAATGCCGCTCTTAGGATGGTAAGGCCTGAGCAGGTACAGGCATTAATCGATTGGGTGGCCGACAGTGCTTCCAGCACGTTCACCACATGGTCTTCCACCCAGTCTTCTGCGGAAAGCGCACAGGTGGCACCTGAAAACCAAGCCCATCAGTCTGTCACATCACCCCTAAGCATATCAGGGAAACGGTCTGAGCCACAAGTTATGCAGCAGTCTCTTCTTCTGTTTGAAGACTCTGCTTCCAGGGTTTCCCAGGGGCGTCCACCTAGCCCTTCCCCAGTGGAGGAAGACATACCATGCACTGACGCACAACCACTTATGTCTCCAGATGAAGAGGACATGGGAATACCACCACAGCAGAGTCACCGACTCTCTGATGATGACGAAACACAGGTGCCCACTGCCGCGTCTTTTTGCAGTGTGCAGACTGAACAGGAGGAGGTCAGGGAGGGAGACTGGGTGGAAGACGATGCAGAGGACGATGAGGTCTTAGACCCCACATGGACTGAAGGTCGTGGCGATGACTTTCACAGTTCAGAGGAAGAGGTAGTGGTGAGACCGAGACAACAGCGAAGCCAAAGAGGAAGCAGGGGGCCAAAGCAGACGAGCCGCCGCCCCCAGAGTTCGCCTGCTACTGGACATCGCCAACAGGGACCCAGCCCCACAAAGGCAGCTTCAAAGAGTTCCCTGGCATGGCACTTCTTTAAACAATGTCCTACCGACAAGACCCGAGTGACTTGCACGCTCTGCCATCAGAGCCTGAGGCGAGGCATTAACGTTCTGAACCTCAGCACAACCTGCATGACCAGGCATCTACATGCAAAGCATGAACTGCAGTGGGGTACACACCTTAAAAACCAGGCACTCGCTGAGGCTCCCCCTGCTCCCTCTACCGCTGCTGCCTCGGCTTCCGCCTCGAGAGGATTGTTGCCACCTGCCGAGCAGCAAACAGAGGATGTGCCACCGACACCACCACCACCGCCACCGTCAACTAGCGTCTCCACTATATCACACAGCAGCGTTCAGCTCTCAATATCTCAAACCTTAGAGAGGAAGCGCAAATTCCCCCCGAGTCACCCTCGAGCCCTTGGCCTGAACGCCAGCATTTCTAAACTGCTGGCCTTTGAAATGCTGTCATTCCGGCTGGTGGACACAGACAGCTTCAAACAGCTGATGGCCATGGCTGTCCCGCAGTATGTGGTTCCCAGCCGCCACTACTTCTCCAAGACAGCCGTGCCTTCCCTGCACATGCAAGTGTCCGATAAAATCAAGTGTGCACTGCGCAACGCCATTTGTGGCAAGGTCCACCTAACCACAGATACGTGGACCAGTAAGCTCGGCCAGGGACGCTATATCTCACTAACTGCACACTGGATGAATGTAGTGGCGGCTGGGCCCCCGGCGGACAGTTCCTTGGCGCACGTCCTTCCGCCCCCTAGGATCGCAGGGCATCATTCTCTGCCTCCTGTAGCCTCCTCCTCCTACTCGGCTTCCTCCTCCACTGCTTCCACCAGCTCATCCGGTCAGCCACACACCTTCACCACCAACTTCAGCACAGCCCGGGGTAAACGTCAGCAGGCCATTCTGAAACTCATATGTTTGGGGGACAGGCCCCACAGCGCAAAGGAGTTGTGGCGGGGTATTGAACAACAGACCGACGAGTTGTTTCTGCCGGTGGGCCTCAAGCCAGGCCTGGTGGTATGCGATAATGGGCGAAATCTCGTGGCAGCTCTGGGACTAGCCGGTTTGACGCACATCCCTTGCCTGGCGCATGTGCTGAACTTGGTGGTGCAGAGGTTCATTCACCACTACCCCAACATGTCAGAGCTGCTGCATAAAGTGCGGGCCGTCTGTGCGCGCTTCCGCCGTTCACATCCTGCCGCTGCTCGCCTGTCTGCGCTACAGCGGAACTTCGGCCTTCTCGCTCACCGCCTCATATGCGACGTGCCCACCCGGTGGAACTCCACCTTGCACATGCTGGAGAGACTGTGCAAGCAGCAGCAGGCCATAGTGGAGTTTCAGCTGCAGCACGCTCGCGTCAGTCGTACTGCCGAACAGCACCACTTCACCACCAATGATTGGGCCTCCATGCGAGACCTGTGTGCCCTGCTGTGCTGTTTCGAGTACTCCACCAACATGGCCAGTGGCGATGACACTGTTATCAGCGTTACAATACCACTTCTATGTCTCCTTGAGAAAACACTTAGGGCAATGATGTTAGAGGAGGTGGCCCAGGTGGAGGAGGAGGAGGAGGATGAGGGCTCGTTTCTAACACTTTCGGGCCAGTCTGTTCGAAGTGGCTCAGAGGGAGGTTTGTTTAAGCAGCAGAGGACAGGTTCACAAGTCGCCAGCCAAGGCACTGTACTGGAGGACGAGGAGGATGAGGAGGAGGAGGTGGAGGGGGACGAGGATGACGCAAGTTCACAGCGGGGTGGCAGCCCAGGCCCATCACTGGTGCGTGGCTGGGGGGATACGGTGGACGATGACGATACGCCTCCCACAGAGGACAGCTTGTCCTTACCCATGGGTAGCCTGGCCCACATGAGCGAATATATGCTCCAATGCCTGCGCAACGACAGCAGAGTTGCCCACGTTTTAACGTGTGCAGACTACTGGGTGGCCACCCTGCTGGATCCCCGGTATAAAGACAATGTGCCCACTTTAATTCCTGAACTGGAGCGCGACCGTAAGATGCGCGAGTACAAGCGCACGCTGATAGAGGCGCTCTCGAGAGCATTCCCACATGTCACAGGGGAACAGGTGGAAGGTGAAGGCAGAGGAGTGGCAAGAGGTCGCCAACGCAGCTGTGTCACGGCCAGCTCATCTGAGGGCAGGGTTAGCATGGCAGAAATGTGGAAAAGTTTTGTCTCCACGCCACAGCTATCTGCACCGACACCTGATACGGAACGTGTTAGCAGGAGGCAGCATTTCACTAACATGGTTGAACAGTATGTCTGCACACCCCTCCACATCCTGACGGATGGTTCGGCCCCATTCAACTACTGGGTTTCGAAATTGTCCACGTGGCCAGAGTTAGCATGTTATGCCTTGGAGGTGCTTTCCTGCCCGGCGGCCAGCGTTTTATCTGAACGCGTATTCAGCACGGCAGGGGGCGTCATTACTGACAAGCGCAGCCGTCTGTCCACAGCCAACGTGGACAAGCTGACCTTCATAAAGATGAACCAGGCATGGATCCCACAGGACCTGTCCCTCCCTTGTGCAGAGTAGTCCTTATTAACTGCCTAAAACATGTCTTGTTGTGCTACGGGCCACTTCTTTATTTGATACAAATTTTATGAAACCCACAGATGAATGAAACTCTTCTCTGTCTGGGCGCCGGGGCCTAACCAGATGAAAGTGGCCGGTTAAACTAACGGGTGACATGAAGCCATAACCTCTGCCATGCTACCTCTGTCTTCTGTCTGGGTGCTGAGGCCTAAGTCAAATAAAGCGGTCTTCTGCTGTGCTGGGGGATATGAAGCTAATCTCTGACCTCTCTCCTCTGTCTGGGTCCAAAGGCCTAAATCACTGAAAGAGGCCTTCTCCTGTGGTGTGTGATATGATGCCAGAATATGTGCTGTGGGGCCTCTCTCCTCTTCCTGGGTGCAGGGGTCAAATAAACTAAATTGTGGCCTACTCCTGTGGTGGTTGATATGATGCCTGATTCTCTGATGTGGAACCTCTCTCCTCTGTTTGGGTGAAGGGGTCAAAGTAACTAAATGGTGGCTTCTCCTGTGGTGGCTGATATGATGCCAGAATATGTGCTGTGGTGCCTCTCTCCTCTTCCTGGGTGCAGGGGTCAAAGTAACTAAATGGTGGCTTCTCCTGTGGTGGCTGATATGATGCCAGAATATGTGCTGTGGGGCCTCTCTCCTCTTCCTGGGTGCAGGGGTCAAAGTAACTCAATGGTGGCTTCTCCTGTGGTGGCTGATATGATGCCAGAATATGTGCTGTGGTGCCTCTCTCCTCTGTCTGGGTCCAAAGGCCTAAATCACTGAAAGAGGCCTTCTCCTGTGGTGTGTGATATGATGCCTGAATATGTGCTGTGGTGCCTCTCTCCTCTTCCTGGGTGCGGGGGTCAAAGTAACTCAATGGTGGCTTCTCCTGTGGTGGCTGATATGATGCCAGAATATGTGCTGTGGGGCCTCTCTCCTCTTCCTGGGTGCGGGGGTCAAAGTAACTCAATGGTGGCTTCTCCTGTGGTGGCTGATATGATGCCAGATTATGTGCTGTGGGGCCTCTCTCCTCTTCCTGGGTGCAGGGGTCAAAGTAACTCAATGGTGGCTTCTCCTGTGGTGGTTAGTATGATGCCAGAATATGTGCTGTGGGGCCTCTCTCCTCTTCCTGGGTGCAGGGGTCAAAGTAACTCAATGGTGGCTTCTCCTGTGGTGGCTGATATGATGCCAGAATATGTGCTGTGGTGCCTCTCTCCTCTTCCTGGGTGCGGGGGTCAAAGTAACTCAATGGTGGCTTCTCCTGTGGTGGCTGATATGATGCCAGAATATGTGCTGTGGGGCCTCTCTCCTCTTCCTGGGTGCAGGGGTCAAAGTAACTCAATGGTGGCTTCTCCTGTGGTGGTTAGTATGATGCCAGAATATGTGCTGTGGGGCCTCTCTCCTCTTCCTGGGTGCAGGGGTCAAAGTAACTCAATGGTGGCTTCTCCTGTGGTGGCTGATATGATGCCAGAATATGTGCTGTGGTGCCTCTCTCCTCTGCCTGGGTGCGGGGGTCAAAGTAACTCAATGGTGGCTTCTCCTGTGGTGGCTGATATGATGCCAGAATATGTGCTGTGGGGCCTCTCTCCTCTTCCTGGGTGCAGGGGTCAAAGTAACTCAATGGTGGCTTCTCCTGTGGTGGTTAGTATGATGCCAGAATATGTGCTGTGGGGCCTCTCTCCTCTTCCTGGGTGCAGGGGTCAAAGTAACTCAATGGTGGCTTCTCCTGTGGTGGCTGATATGATGCCAGAATATGTGCTGTGGTGCCTCTCTCCTCTGTCTGGGTCCAAAGGCCTAAATCACTGAAAGAGGCCTTCTCCTGTGGTGTGTGATATGATGCCTGAATATGTGCTGTGGTGCCTCTCTCCTCTTCCTGGGTGCGGGGGTCAAAGTAACTCAATGGTGGCTTCTCCTGTGGTGGCTGATATGATGCCAGAATATGTGCTGTGGTGCCTCTCTCCTCTTCCTGGGTGCGGGGGTCAAAGTAACTCAATGGTGGCTTCTCCTGTGGTGGCTGATATGATGCCAAAATATGTGCTGTGGGGCCTTTCTCCTCTTCCTGGGTGCAGGGGTCAAAGTAACTCAATGGTGGCTTCTCCTGTGGTGGTTAGTATGATGCCAGAATATGTGCTGTGGGGCCTCTCTCCTCTTCCTGGGTGCAGGGGTCAAAGTAACTCAATGGTGGCTTCTCCTGTGGTGGCTGATATGATGCCAGAATATGTGCTGTTGTGCCTCTCTCCTCTTCCTGGGTGCGGGGGTCAAAGTAACTCAATGGTGGCTTCTCCTGTGGTGGCTGATATGATGCCAGAATATGTGCTGTGGGGCCTCTCTCCTCTTCCTGGGTGCAGGGGTCAAAGTAACTCAATGGTGGCTTCTCCTGTGGTGGTTAGTATGATGCCAGAATATGTGCTGTGGGGCCTCTCTCCTCTTCCTGGGTGCAGGGGTCAAAGTAACTCAATGGTGGCTTCTCCTGTGGTGGCTGATATGATGCCAGAATATGTGCTGTGGTGCCTCTCTCCTCTTCCTGGGTGCGGGGGTCAAAGTAACTCAATGGTGGCTTCTCCTGTGGTGGCTGATATGATGCCAGAATATGTGCTGTGGGGCCTCTCTCCTCTTCCTGGGTGCAGGGGTCAAAGTAACTCAATGGTGGCTTCTCCTGTGGTGGTTAGTATGATGCCAGAATATGTGCTGTGGGGCCTCCCTCCTCTTCCTGGGTGCAGGGGTCAAAGTAACTCAATGGTGGCTTCTCCTGTGGTGGCTGATATGATGCCAGAATATGTGCTGTGGTGCCTCTCTCCTCTGTCTGGGTCCAAAGGCCTAAATCACTGAAAGAGGCCTTCTCCTGTGGTGTGTGATATGATGCCTGAATATGTGCTGTGGTGCCTCTCTCCTCTTCCTGGGTGCGGGGGTCAAAGTAACTCAATGGTGGCTTCTCCTGTGGTGGCTGATATGATGCCAGAATATGTGCTGTGGTGCCTCTCTCCTCTTCCTGGGTGCGGGGGTCAAAGTAACTCAATGGTGGCTTCTCCTGTGGTGGCTGATATGATGCCAAAATATGTGCTGTGGGGCCTTTCTCCTCTTCCTGGGTGCAGGGGTCAAAGTAACTCAATGGTGGCTTCTCCTGTGGTGGTTAGTATGATGCCAGAATATGTGCTGTGGGGCCTCTCTCCTCTTCCTGGGTGCAGGGGTCAAAGTAACTCAATGGTGGCTTCTCCTGTGGTGGCTGATATGATGCCAGAATATGTGCTGTTGTGCCTCTCTCCTCTTCCTGGGTGCGGGGGTCAAAGTAACTCAATGGTGGCTTCTCCTGTGGTGGCTGATATGATGCCAGAATATGTGCTGTGGGGCCTCTCTCCTCTTCCTGGGTGCAGGGGTCAAAGTAACTCAATGGTGGCTTCTCCTGTGGTGGTGAGTATGATGCCAGAATATGTGCTGTGGGGCCTCTCTCCTCTTCCTGGGTGCAGGGGTCAAAGTAACTCAATGGTGGCTTCTCCTGTGGTGGCTGATATGATGCCAGAATATGTGCTGTGGTGCCTCTCTCCTCTTCCTGGGTGCGGGGGTCAAAGTAACTCAATGGTGGCTTCTCCTGTGGTGGCTGATATGATGCCAGAATATGTGCTGTGGGGCCTCTCTCCTCTTCCTGGGTGCAGGGGTCAAAGTAACTCAATGGTGGCTTCTCCTGTGCTGATTGATATAAAGCTGATGGTTGTGCCATCTGACATGGTTGCCAGGGTCTGATTCAATGGGGGCCTACTCCTGTGGTGGGTGATCTAAATGCCTGATTCTCTGCTGTGAAACCTCTCTCCTCCGTCTGGGTGTAGGGGTCAAAGTCTTTCAAAGTCGCCTTCTCCTGTGCTGATTGATATGAAGCTGATGGTTGTGCCATCTGACATGGTTGCCGGGGTCCCATTAAATTGTGGCCTACTCCTGTGGTGGTTGATATGATGCCTGATTCTCTGATGTGGAACCTCTCTCCTCTGTTTGGGTGAAGGGGTCAAAGTAACTAAATGGTGGCTTCTCCTGTGGTGGCTGATATGATGCCAGAATATGTGCTGTGGGGCCTCTCTCCTCTTCCTGGGTGCAGGGGTCAAAGTAACTCAATGGTGGCTTCTCCTGTGGTGGCTGATATGATGCCAGAATATGTGCTGTGGTGCCTCTCTCCTCTTCCTGGGTGCGGGGGTCAAAGTAACTCAATGGTGGCTTCTCCTGTGGTGGCTGATATGATGCCAGAATATGTGCTGTGGTGCCTCTCTCCTCTTCCTGGGTGCGGGGGTCAAAGTAACTCAATGGTGGCTTCTCCTGTGGTGGCTGATATGATGCCAGAATATGTGCTGTGGTGCCTCTCTCCTCTTCCTGGGTGCAGGGGTCAAAGTAACTAAATGGTGGCTTCTCCTGTGGTGGTTGATATGATGCCTGATTCTCTGCTGTGAAACCTCTCTCCTCCATCTGGGTGTAGGGGTCAAAGTCTTTCAAAGTCGCCTTCTCCTGTGCTGATTGATATAAAGCTGATGGTTGTGCCATCTGACATGGTTGCCAGGGTCTGATTCAATGGGGGCCTACTCCTGTGGTGGGTGATCTAAATGCCTGATTCTCTGCTGTGAAACCTCTCTCCTCCGTCTGGGTGTAGGGGTCAAAGTCTTTCAAAGTCGCCTTCTCCTGTGCTGATTGATATGAAGCTGATGGTTGTGCCATCTGACATGGTTGCCGGGGTCCCATTAAATTGGGGCCTACTCCTGTGGTGGGTGATCTAAATGCCTGATTCTCTGCTTTGAAACCTCTCTCCTCCGTCCGGGTGTAGGGGTCAAAGTCTGTCAAAGTCGCCTTCTCCTGTGCTGATTGATATAAAGCTTATGCTTGTGCCATCTGACATGGTTGCCGGGGTCTGATTCAATGGTGGCCTACTCCTGTGGTGGGTGATCTAAATGCCTGATTCTCTGCTGTGTAACCTCTCTCCTCCGTCTGGGTGTAGGGGTCAAAGTAACTAAATGGTGGCCTACTCCTGTGGTGGGTGATATGATGCCTGGTTCTCTGCTGTGGGACCTCTCTCCTTTGTCTGGGTGCTGTGGTCAAAATAATAGTAAGTGACCTTCCCCATTGGTGGGTGACTTGAAGCCTGATTCTGTGCTATGGGACCTCACTCCAATTAATATTGTTTAATTTTTATTTATTTTATGTTAACTCATCATTTCCCTATCTACATTTGTTTGCAGGGGATTTAACTACATTTTGCTGCCTTTTGCAGCCCTCTAGCCCTTTCCGGGTGTGTTTTACAGCCTTTTTAGTGCCCAAAAGTTCGGGTCCCCATTGACTTCTATGGGGTTCGGGTTCGGGATGAAGTTCGGGTCGAGTTCGGATCCCGAACCCGAACATTTTTCGAAAGTTCGGCCGAACTCGTCGAACCCGAATATCCAGGTGTTCGCTCAACTCTAATCATGTATCTGTATGCAACATTTCCGTGTTTTTTTCTTAACTGATCTCAATAAAAATACACCACATGAAAGAAAAACTCTATGTATACATTTTACACGGAACATAAAACATGTAAGGAACTACAATATATGAAATAATAACATTGAAGAAAACATCCTAGCAACTGCAGCAAAAAAATATGTAAAAAAGGAGAAAAAAAACTGTTTGAAATTATTCCCATAAAAATACTTTATTGAAAGGCAATTGAAACCAAGAATGAATATAGGCTACTACAGGGTCCAATATCAGATATAACTGCCAATGAAACACTACAACAGGCTGTTTGTAATAATAAGTAAAACATATATGGTCAAATAAAATCAGTTACAATTACTGTAACACTGTCACTTTAAAAATAATACTGAGTGGGCCTATTGGATCAACCTATATATATTGTCATATAAGCGCTATACGGTATAGTGCACTGACAATGCTGGATCACCAAAGAAATAGCCTTTAAAAGTATCATTCCTGTCACTTGAGTTAGGGCTTATGCACACGGTCGTTCACCCGTCCGTGGCCGTATTGCGGCCCGCATACAGCGGTTCCGCAATACGCGGGCACCAGCCGTGTGCACCACGCATCATGGATGCGGACCCATTCACTTGAATGGGTCCGCAAACCCGGAGATGCGGTGCGGAACAGAAGCATGGATCGGAACCCCATAGAAGCACTACGGAGTGCTTCCATAACGTTTCTGTCGGTGCCTCGGCACCGCAAAAAAAAGTTGAATGGGTCTTTGATCCGTCCTGGCCGCCACATGTGCAAATTGCAGTCCCCAATGCATGGAACGGGCGCACAACAGCCGTGTGCATGAGCCCTTAGTAACACTGAACACCTCTGTAGGGTTCACCTACTGTATCTGTAATAGCATATACGTTCATGCTATATCAGGGCTGGCCAACTTGCGGCTCTCCAGTTGTTGTAAAACTACAACTCCCACCATGCCCTGCTGTAGGCTGATAGCTGTAGGCATACTGGGCATGCTGGGAGTTGTAGTTTTGCAACAGCTGGAGAGCCGCAGGTTGGCCAGCCCTGCTACATAGCATATAGCAGTGTTCTCAGAACAGTATTAACTATAAGCTGGGAACTACTTCTTAGTATTTAAAGTGCATGTATGTAAACATTTTACCCCTATTGTTGGGACATTTCAGCATAGTAAATGTCTAAGCAGGCTCGGACTGGCTCACAGGGGTGCAGTCAAATCTCCCGGTGGGCCCCTGAGCAAGGTGAGCCCCTAGTCTTCCAGTCCCTGCACAAGTGGCACATAACACAGTAAACTTACTGCACTACATACATATATTCAATGTACAGCACCTCAACCAGCCTATGTTCATATAAAAACTTGATAGATTATTAAAGAAACTCCCCAGTGAATTATTATAGACATGATCAAACCTGAGATTACTTCTAGGTATAGAGGAAACCTAGCCAGTATCCTCTTTTCCCCAGGACCTACCTCTCAAAGTTGCTGGAGGGACCACTATATTCAATCATCTGGTAGCATCTTGCTGCTGTGTGAGCGAGCAGGTAATATTTTAATGTATCCCTATGGTGGGCCCCCAAAATAAATTTTACTAGTGGACCCTAGGGCCCCCAGCAGGGCTGGGACAAGGTCCACCACCAACAGAGGCTGAGCTGCCCAACTGCAGTGGCCTGCCTGCCGCCCAGAGGCTGGGGAGCTGGCCTGCGCCCTGAGGCTGGAGCCTCCCCAGCCTCTGTGTCGGCCCGGGCCTGGCCCCCAGTCCGACACTGTGTCTAAGTTTATTATTTCTCCAATAAAGAATGTAAGGCACGTATCTTTATGCATTCTCTTAGACTCTCTGACGGCCACCACACAAATGAATATAACCCAATCTCATCAGAATTCTTATCCAAGCGCAATAATCTGATACTTCTAAAACTCAGAGATCTCCTAACATGCAACTCTTTCTCTCTAAACTATGGGGCCCTTTACGCTCCCCAATGTTTGGGCTGATTATCACTCACCAGCGTTCGTACAAATGCTCATTAGAGATAATCTGCTTGTGTAAAGGTGCCACTGATTACCCAATGAAAGAGCTAAACACTCATTTATCTGGAAATAGATTGTTAGTGTGGTCACCTAAATCATTGTTTGGTGGCAGCGCATCATGCTGTTTAAACAGTGATTCTGTGTGGAGATGAGTGTTGGCATTAGCAATCGCTCTTCCCCATACTGTGGAAGGGATCGCTGCATGTAAATTAAGCAGTCTCCTCCACTGATGAGCAGGTGATTGCTGGGAAGGAACACTTCCCAGCAATTACTTGCTACATCGGGCCATGTAAAGGGGCATTATGTCTTTGCATGCTAAATCATTCTAAGCACACCAAACTTCTCTCCCTTTTACCCCTGCTAAGCTCCAGCCTATTCTAAAGGCCCCTATGGAAAGGCCCCACGGCCAGATGATTTACCCCCCTCATATTATAAAACCTTTTTTTAGTCCTAGGAACATATTTAAAAAATTTCTTTAAAGGGAACCTGCCGTGTTGAACATGATTTCTGAACAGAAGGCACCTTTTGATAGATGTCTGGGCCGTGGGCCTCCTGAGCCATAGCTGGGTATAGAGGGTGTGGTAGACACATTTTGTCCTTGTTTCTCCAAATTCCATGTTCATCAGGTTTTGGCCCTTGTTTGGCCCAAAGTTCTTTTTCCTCGGGAGGGGCTTGTTCGAGCATTCTTTGAAATGTACTTACTGAAATGTACTTAGGTCTCAAGGCTCTCACCAGGGTGGCGTCAGCATTTAGTGGCTGGAGTGCAGCTCGTTTGGCTGCCTTGTCTACTTGATCATTGCCTTTTGCTTCCACCCTGGTATATCTTGTATGAGCCTTTACCTTAGTAATAGCAACCTCCTCTGGTAATAACAGAGAGTTCATAAGTTCAAGTACAGAGTCTTTATTTTTAATTGGCTGGCCTGCTGATGTTAGAAAGTCTCTAGCCCGCCATATTGGTCTACAGTCATGTGCAATATCAAAAGCATACCTGGAGTCCATGTAGATGTTCACCTTCTTTCCTTTGGCCATTTTACACGCCTCAGTGAGTGCCTTCAACTCTGCCTCCTGTGCAGATATATGCGGAGGGAGTGGTTCAGCAACGGTTACCTTATGCTGTGTGACCACTGCATATCCAGTGTGCAACCAGCCATCCTCTCCCATAAACCTGCTTCCATTAACAAAATACTCAAGATCAGGGTTATCTAGAAGTTTTTCATGTACATGAGAAAATCCAGAAGTTTCTTATTGTATCAACTGTATACAAATAATGAGGATCATTTTCAGCTAAATCAGACAAAAGGCTATCTGTGCTACCCTCCCTTATTTCTGAATCTGTGATTGGTAACAAAGTATCAGGATTTAGAGTAGTACATCTTTTGAAATAAATATTGTCTGGCATGAGGAGTGCACATTGGAGTCTGAGTTGTCTAGCCATAGAAATATGTTTTGGTTGCACCTGTGTGAGAATGCCCTGCATGTCATGGGGAGTTTTTACAATCACCGGGTACTCCAACACTACTTCTGAGGCTTTTTCAATCTTTGCCTGCACTACCGCGACTGCCCTAATGCAGGAAGGGGCACCTCGAACCGCAGGGTCTAATCTGGCTGAGAAGTATGCCACTGGGAGTTGACGGTCTCCATGGTTCTGAGTAAGCACAGCAGTACTGTGACCCTGCATTTCAGAACAGAACAAGTTAAATTCCTCATCATACTTTGGAATGCCTAATGCAGGGGCTGACAGGATACAGAGTATGAAAATTGTTCACAGCTTCTTCTGTTTTGAGACTTTACACCCGTTCTGATGCAGGAAAATTAAAAGAGATATAGTTGCCTCACAGCAAGTCTCATTGTATTTAGCACACAGGAGCAAATCATCCACATATTGTAACAGAATCACTGAGCCGTGCGGTGCCCAGTCTATAAGGACAGATTGCATAGCCTGTGTATACATGGTCGGGGAGTTCTGAGCTCCCTGAGGCAGGACAGTCCAAGTATACTGGTTACTAGTGTTGAGCGAGCAACTGCTGTTCGGCTCAAGCATCGCTATGCTCGGCACATCTGAGTGCTCGGACGAATACTGCGGGTGCTCGAGTACAATTTAATACAATGAAAGTCAATGGGACACCCGAGCATCAAACTAGGCACCCCCTGCTCTGAAGAAGAGAGGGTGTCTGGTTCACAAAAAAAGGTTAGAAATTGACAAAAACCCCATCAAAATGGTTTGGAAACAGAAATAAAAGGATGACTGGATGTGTCTTGGACTCCCATTATCTACAACATACAATAGACAACCACACAGATTGTATGCCAAAAGCCAGGTATATACAAGCCATCAATCTATCCATGAGACAGATGACAGGCTTAGTCAGCATCCCTTACAATGGCAGCCTTGTGCACTATGAAGAATTCCAAACCAGCTTTTTTTCTTTTTTTTCTCTCAGATGGGGATACTATACGATCATTAACCACCTCAGCCCCTATAGCTTAAACACCTTTAAAGACCAGGCCACTTTTTACACTTCTGACCTACCCTACTTTCACCGTTTATTGCTCGGTCATGCAACTTACCACCCAAATGAATTTTACCTCCTTTTCTTCTCACTAATAGAGCTTTCATTTGGTGGTATTTCATTGCTGCTGACATTTTTACTTTTTTTGTTATTAATCGAAATTTAACGATTTTTTTGCAAAAAAATGAAAATTTTCACTTTCAGTTGTAAAATTTTGCAAAAAAAACGACATCCATATATAAATTTTTCTCTAAATTTATTGTTCTACATGTCTTTGATAAAAAAAAAAGTTTGGGTAAAAAAAAAATGGTTTGGGTAAAAGTTATAGCGTTTACAAACTATGGTACAAAAATGTGAATTTCCGCTTTTTGAAGCAGCTCTGACTTTCTGAGCACCTGTCATGTTTCCTGAGGTTCTACAATGCCCAGACAGTACAAACCCCCCACAAATGACCCCATTTCGGAAAGTAGACACCCTAAGGTATTCGCTGATGGGCATAGTGAGTTCATAGAACTTTTTATTTTTTGTCACAAGTTAGTGGAAAATGATGATTTTTTTTTTCTTACATATTCCACTAACTTGTGACAAAAAATAAAAACTTCTATGAACTCACTATGCCCATCAGCGAATACCTTGGGGTGTCTTCTTTCCAAAATGGGGTCACTTGTGGGGTAGTTATACTGCCCTGGCATTCTAGGGGCCCAAATGTGTGGTAAGTAGTTTGAAATCAAAATGTGTAAAAAATGACCAGTGAAATCCGAAAGGTGCTCTTTGGAATGTGGGTCCCTTTGCCCACCTAGGCTGCAAAAAAGTGCCACACATGTGGTATCGCCGTACTCAGGAGAAGTTGGGGAATTGTTTTGGGGTGTCATTTTACATATACCCATGCTGGGTGAGATAAATATCTTGGTCAAATGCCAACTTTGTATAAAAAAAATTGGAAAAGTTGTCTTTTGCCAAGATATTTCTCTCACCCAGCATGGGTATATGTAAAATGACACCCCAAAACACATTCCCCAACTTCTCCTGAGTACAGCGATACCACATGTGTGACACTTTTTTGCAGCCTAGGTGGGCAAAGGGGCCCACATTCCAAAGAGCACCTTTCGGATTTCACCGGCCATTTTTTACAGATTTTGATTTCAAACTAGTGATGTCGCGAACATAAAATTTTCAGTTCGCGAACAGCGAACGAGAACTTCCGCAAATGTTCGCGAACTGGCGAACCGGGCGAACCGCCATAGACTTCAATAGACAGGCGAATTTTAAAACCCACAGGGACTCTTTCTGGCCACAATAGTGATGAGAAAGTTGTTTCAAGGGGTCTAACACCTGGACTGTGGCATGCCGGAGGGGGATCTATGGCAAAACTCCCATGGAAAATTACGTAGTGGACGCAGAGTCGGGTTTTAATCCATAAAGGGCATAAATCAACTAACATTCCTAAATTGTTTGGAATAACGTGCTTTAAAACATCCAGTGTGTGTATACGATCAGGTATGATGTTGTATCGATCAGGTAGTGTAAGGGTTACGCCCGCATCACAGACATTGACAGACCAAACTCCCCTTTTAATGCACCGCAAACAGTTCATTTGCACAACCGCAAACTCCCCATTTGCACAAGGTTGGATACCAAGCTAGCCACGTCCCGGTGATGTCATTGAAGGTTTCTTCCTCCACCCAGCCACGTACAACACCAAGGGTCCCCGAAAGGTCAATTGAATTGATTTTTCGAACGGGGAGATGGTTAAAAAAACGCTGGCTCCCTCCCCTTTGTTTTTATCCACGGTGACTGCGTCTGCGCCGTGCAATTTACTGTCACACCCGATATGAGTGGTATTTTCTGTAGTACTATTCTCATCAGTTTAATCCCTCTAACGTCCCCAATCTGGGTGCCATTTATTGAATAGATTTTTCGAACGGGGAGATGGTATCAGTGGTTGGCACTGGCAGTGGGCACACTACAGTCAGTAGAAGCGGGCCTGACACACACTGGCAGCAGGCAAGCAACTGAAATTACACTAAAGTGTAAAAATTAAATGCCTTATTTATCGGCAAGCTACTGTGCCACCCGGTATGAGTGGTTGGCACTGGCAGTGGGCACACTACAGTCAGTGGAAGAGGGCCTGACACACACTGGCAGCAGGCAAGCAACTGAATTTAGACTACTGTCTAAAAATTAAATGCCTTATTTATCGGCAAGCTACTGTGCCACCCGGTATCAGTGGTTGGCACTGGCAGTGGGCACACTACAGTCAGTAGAAGCGGGCCTGACACACACTGGCAGCAGGCAAGCAACTGAATTTAGACTACTGTCTAAAAATTAAATGCCTTATTTATCGGCAAGCTACTGTGCCACCCGGTATCAGTGGTTGGCACTGGCAGTGGGCACACTACAGTCAGTTGAAGTCGGCCTGACACACACTAGCAGCAGGCAAGCAGCTGAAATTACACTAAAGTGTAAAAATTAAATGCCTTTTTTATGCAAAGTCCTGTGCCAGCCGGTATGAGTGGTGGGCACTGGCAGTGGGCACACTACAGTCAGTGGAAGTCAGCCTGACACACACTGGCAGGCAACTAACCTTAGATTAAAGTGTAAAAATTAAGTGCCTATTTTTTAAGCAAAGTCCTGTGCCACTCGGTATGACAGGGGTGGGCACTGGCAGTGGGCACACTACAGTCAGTTGAAGTCGGCCTGACACACACTAGCAGCAGGCAAGCAGCTGAAATTACATTAAAGTGTAAAAATTAAATGCCTTTTTTAAGCAAAGTCCTGTGCCAGCCGGTATGAGTGGTGGGCACTGGCAGTGGGCACACTACAGTCAGTGGAAGTCAGCCTGACACACACTGGCAGGCAACTAACCTTAGATTAAAGTGTAAAAATTAAGTGCCTATTTTTTAAGCAAAGTCCTGTGCCACTCGGGATGACAGGGGTGGGCACTGGCAGTGGGCACACTACAGTCAGTTGAAGTCGGCCTGACACACACTGGCAGGCAACTAACCTTAGATTAAAGTGTAAAAATGAAGTGCCTTTTTTTTAAGCAAAGTCCTGTGCCAGCCGGTATGAGTGGTGGGCACTGGCAGTGGGCACACTACAGTCAGTGGAAGTCAGCCTGACACACACTGGCAGGCAACTAACCTTAGATTAAAGTGTAAAAATTAAGTGCCTATTTTTTAAGCAAAGTCCTGTGCCACTCGGGATGACAGGGGTGGGCACTGGCAGTGGGCACACTACAGTCAGTTGAAGTCGGCCTGACACACACTGGCAGGCAACTAACCTTAGATTAAAGTGTAAAAATGAAGTGCCTTTTTTTTAAGCAAAGTCCTGTGCCACACGGGATGACAGGGGTGGGCACTGGCAGTGGGCACACTACAGTCAGTTGAAGTCGGCCTGACACACACTAGCAGCAGGCAAGCAGCTGAAATTACACTAAAGTGTAAAAATTAAATGCCTTTTTTATGCAAAGTCCTGTGCCAGCCGGTATGAGTGGTGGGCACTGGCAGTGGGCACACTACAGTCAGTGGAAGTCAGCCTGACACACACTGGCAGGCAACTAACCTTAGATTAAAGTGTAAAAATTAAGTGCCTTTTTTTAAGCAAAGTCCTGTGCCACACGGAATGACAGGGGTGAGCACTGGCAGTGGGCACACTACAGTCTGTGGGCCTGCAGCTCCTCACACACAGGCAGGCCAGGCAACTGCAATATGTATATAAAGGAAAAAAAAAAAGCAGACTAATGTTGCAGCCCTAAAAAGGGCTTTTTGGGGTGCTGTCAGGACGCTGTCCTTACAGCAGAGATCAGATGAGTCTTTCAGGACTGGAGTGGACACTGAATTCACTAGCCTAGCTATCGATTTCCCAATTAAATCAGCAGCAGTTACAGTCTCCCTCCTCTCACTAAGACTGCAGCTTCAGAATGAATCTAAAATGGATGCTGTGCAGGAGGTGGGAGGGTCTGGGAGGGAGGGTATGCTGCTGATTGGCTGGAATGTGTCTGCTGACTGTGAGGTACAGGGTCAAAGTTTGCTCAATGATGATGTATAGGGGGCGGACCGAACATCGCATGTGTTCGCCCGGCAGAGGCGAACGCGAACAAGCTATGTTCGCCGGGAACTGTTCGCCGTCGGATAGTTCGGGCCATCTCTATTTCAAACCACTTCTCACGCATTCGGCCCCTAAAATGCCAGGGCAGTATAACTACCCCACAAGTGACCCCATTTTGGAAAGAAGACACCCCAAGGTATTTCGTGATGGGCATAGTGAGTTCATGGAAGTTTTTATTTTTTGACACAAGTTAGTGGAATATGAGACTTTGTAAGGAAAAAAAAATAATAAATAAATCATCATTTTCCTCTAACTTGTGACAAAAAATATTAAATTCTAGGAACTCGCCATGCCCCTCATGGAATACCTTGGGGTGTCTTCTTTCCAAAATGGGGTCACTTGTGGGGTAGTTATACTGCCCTGGCATTTTCCAGGGGCCCTAATGTGTGGTAAGTAGGTAAATGACCTGTGAAATCCGAAAGGTGCTCTTTGGAATGTGGGCCCCTTTGCCCACCTAGGCTGCAAAAAAGTGTCACACATGTGGTATCGCCGTATTCAGGAGAAGTTGGGCAATGTGTTTTGGGGTGTCTTTTTACATATACTCATGCTGGGTGAGAGAAATATCTCGGCAAAAGACAACTTTTCCCATTTTTTATACAAAGTTGGCATTTGACCAAGATATTTATCTCACCCAGCATGGGTATATGTAAAATGACACCCCAAAACACATTGCCCAACTTCTCCTGAGTACGGCGATGCCACATGTGTGACACTTTTTTGCAGCCTAGATGCGCAAAGGGGCCCACATTCCTTTTATGAGGGCATTTTTTGACATTTGGATCCCAGACTTCTTCTCACGCTTTAGGGCCCCTAGAATGCCAGGGCAGTATAAATACCCCACATGTGACCCCATTTTGGAAAGAAGACACCCCAAGGTATTCAATGAGGGGCATGGCGAGTTCATAGAAATATTTTTTTTTTGGCACAAGTTAGCGGAAATTGATTTTATTTTTTTTCTCTCACAAAGTCTCCCTTTCCGCTAACTTGGGACAAAAATTTCAATCTTTCATGGACTCAATATGCCCCTCACGGAATACCTGGGGGTGTCTTCTTTCCGAAATGGGGTCACATGTGGGGTATTTATACTGCCCTGGCATTCTAGGGGCCCTAAAGCGTGAGAAGAAGTCTGGAATATAAATGTCTAAAAATTTTTACGCATTTGGATTCTGTGAGGGGTATGGTGAGTTCATGTGAGATTTTATTTTTTGACACAAGTTAGTGGAATATGAGACTTTGTGAGAAAAAATTTCCACTAACTTGGGCCAAAAAAATGTCTGAATGGAGCCTTACAGGGTGGTGATCAATGACAGGAGGGTGATCAGGGAGTCTATATGGGGTGATCACCCCCCTGTCATTGATCACCCCCCTATAAGGCTCCATTCAGATGTCCGTATGTGTTTTGCGGATCCGATCCATCTATCAGTGGATCCGTAAAAATCATGCGGACGTCTGAATGGAGCTTTACAGGGGGTGATCAATGACAGGGGGGTAATCAATGACAGGGGGGTGATCAGGGAGTCCATATGGGGTGATCACCACAGTCATTGATCACGCCCCTGTAAGGCTCCATTCAGGCGTCCGTATGCGTTTTGCGGATCTGATCCATCTATCAGTGGATCTGTAAAAATCATGCGGACGTCTGAGTGGAGCTTTACAGGGGGGTGATCAATGACAGCGGGGTAATCAATGACAGGGGGGTGATCAGGGAGTCTATATGGGGTGATCACCACAGTCATTGATCATGCCCCTGTAAGGCTCCATTCAGACGTCCGTATGCGTTTTGCGGATCCGATCCATCTATCAGTGGATCCGTAAAAATCATGCCGACGTTTGAATGGTGCTTTTCCGGTGTGGTGATCAATGAAAGGAGGTTAATCAATGACAGGGGGGTGATCAGCGAGTCTATATGGGGTGATCACCACAGTCATCGATCACGCCCCCGTAAGGCTCCATTCAGACGTCCGTATGCATTTTGCGGATCCGATCCATCTATCAGTGGATCCGTAAAAATCATGCGGACGTCTGAATGGAGCTTTACAGGGGGGTGATCAATGACAGGGGGGTAATCAATGACAGGGGGGTGATCAGGGAGTCTATATGGGGTGATCACCACAGTCATTGATCACGCCCCTGTAAGGCTCCATTCAGACGTCCGTATGCATTTTGCGGATCCGATCCATCTATCAGTGGATCCGTAAAAATCATGCGGACGTCTGAATGGAGCTTTACAGGGGGGTGATCAATGACAGGGGGGTAATCAATGACAGGGGGTGATCAGGGAGTCTATATGGGGTGATCAGGGGCTAATAAGGGGTTAATAAGTGACAGGGGGGGTGTAGTGTAGTGTGGTGCTTGGTGCTACATATTGCTGAGCTATCTGTGTCCTCTGGTGGTCGATCCAAACAAAGGGGACCACCAGAGGACCAGGTAGCAGGTATATTAGACGCTGTTATCAAAACAGACATCAAAAATCACATCTCCAGCCTGCCAGCGAACGATCGCCGCTGGCAGGCTGGAGATCCACTCGCTTACCTTCCGATCCTGTGAACGCGAGGAAATCTCGCGTCTCGCGAGAGGACGCGCCGGCGCGTCCAGGCGGAATCAATCAACCACCTCCAGGACGCGTCGCTGCGTTCGGCGGTCCGGAGGTGGTTAAACTACCGATCATACTTCTCCCACCCATCATCATCTGGGAACAATTTTTTTTCTTATTTTCCAACATACAAAGAATGCAAAGAATACAAAAAATACAAATCAAGAATACAAAAAATACAAATCAAGAGTAACAATCTACTACATTAATCCACTTTCCATATCCCTTCTGCATCAACCTCCCCTTTCCTTTTTTTATCCCACAGATAACACACATATAACTTCCCTAATACCATTCATATACTATCTCTAATTGTTAATTCTTTCATTTTAAACACATATATTTCTTACATCCCACAATACTTCTTTTATACAAGCCAACAACAACCACAACACTCCTTCACCCCATCACTCATACCTAAACCATACATAAATAATTTGAAGGACAACAAACTGATCACAGTTAATTCTTTACATAATGGTCCCACTCTTCTAATCAACTCCCTCACAAACTTATAATTTCAGAATAGATGTACAATACTCTCACTTCTGCTACAATCCTCCCTAGGACATACATCACTTATTACTAACCCACGATTCCTCTGAAACTCTTTTACTGGTAACACTCCATGTAAACTCTGCCAAACCACTTCACTTTGTCTATTCGTTAACCCATCCATCCTAACTTTCTTCCATACCTTCTCTATATCAGCACCTCTTACCGTATTTATTCCACACTCCATCTCTTTACACTCTATCATCCTGTATACCAAACTTTTATTACGCAACATTCTCACATCTACTCCACGTAATTCATACTTGACCAAAAACTTATACACCCACATATACTATACTGGCACCCCAAATGAAATCTCAAATCCCTCACACACCACTTCAACCGTATCAAGTAGGTTACAAATAAATATCTATACGTACATGAGTATTTTGTCTCTATCTTAACTATCTTTGGTAAAAACAAAATAATATTAACTCCAAAATATACCTCCAAATTTGGAGTTGCCTCTTGGCTCTCTCCATCTTCGATCCCCATAGGAACACAAACAAAATTCTATTCAGATTTCTCAACATCATATAACCTATTGCAGTATACAAAAAAATAGGCAAGATAACACTTTTAATCACCATTATTTTACCAAAAAAGGAAAAATCCCTCATCCGCCAAAAATTTAACTTATTTTTAACTCTCACCTTCACCTCTTCCCAACTATCCTTTCCTTCTAATTTCTCATCAAATTTCACACCTAAAACCTTAATCGGACCTTCCACCACACTAACTCCCACATCCCTCCCAATCACTCCTTCAAAAGCTTTACATTCACTCTTATTCCAATTCACACGAAAAGCAGATGCTTCACAAAATATAGACACTAACAATTTCACCCGTCCTACTGAACACTCGGAATCACATAACACACACACATCCATATAACCACTCACCTTCCATTCACTCCCACCACCTCCTGGTATTTGCACTCCGCAAATCACCTTATCTTTCAATAACAAACACAACAATGGTTCAATCGCACATATGAACACAATAGGTGACAATGGGCACCCTTGCCTCACCCCTGAAAACACATTTACTCTTCTACCTATACAACCATTCAACAACACTCAACTAAAAATTCTATCATACATACTTCTCACTTTCCACACAAACTCAGCTGGAAATCCCATTCTTAACAATACTCTACACACAAACTTATGAGCCAACCTATCATATGCTTTTTCAAAATCCAAACTTAACAAAAACACCTTCTTCTTCCTCTTCATAGAGTCCCACAAACAATCTCTCAACATACACATATTTTCATGAATTCTCCTTCCTGGTATCGCACAACACTGTCCTTCCCCTATTACTCTATCAATCACTTCTTTCATTCTATTTGCAAACATCTTCGCGTAAATCTTATAATCGCAATTAAGCAACGTTATCGGTCACCAATTCCTTAAATCCTTACAGTCATCTTTTTTCGTAATCAAGGTAATCACCCCCGCCCGCATACTATCAGCCATTTTTTCCAATTATCCACATAAACTTATACAATGCTACCACATCAGTTCCTACCACATCCCACATCTTTCTATAGAATTCAACCAGAGGACCATCCTCCCCCGACGTCTTATTTGCTGCCATACTACTAACCACCCTCCATATTTCATAACTTGTTATATCCCTCATAATCCCCACTCTTTCTTCTTCATTCAAGCTCTTATCTATCAAACTTAACACATCATCCTCCAACCTTTCATCGCTCCATTTCTCATTCTTCATAAAATTTTGCAACTTCTTCCTTCATTTCTTCTCCATTCATCTCATTACCACTCTGATTATAACATACATTTATGCACTGGCTCTTTCCAAACACCTTTTTTTATTGTTCTCCAAATTTTCAAATTTTGCCCTATAAATTATACTTCTTCCTTTTTTGATCAAAAATTCTTTAATCTCACGTTTCACTCCCACAATAACCTCACTTACATCAACACCCCCTCTCTTAATTTATACAAATACCTTAATCTAGCATTCAATCTTACATACTGCTCTCTTTTTGTCGTCGCTATTTTATAACCTAAATTCTAAAAAAAAGACCCTGTTTTCATTTTCACCCGATCCCACCACTTAGACATATCACTAAACTCACTCTTTCTCCTACACCAAATTTCATACAATCTTCTATAATCCATTTTAACATCCTCATTTTCCAACAAACTCGCATTTAATTTCCACATCCATACACTCCTCTTGATTCTGTATCCAACTCGCATATCACATATTCATGATCCGAAAAAACAACTTCTTTCTGTTTATAACTTAAAGGACACACATTTTGTGATATAAAACAATAGTCTAACCTGCTCTGAAATCTGCCACTATCCGCATGATAGGTCTTTAATTTAGGTCCAACTTTACATAAATTTTGCATATCACATAATTTAAAATCCGAAAGTAAGTCTATTAACCCTTTCCCAGACTCATCAATATGACTCTTATCTAAATCACAATTAAAATCTCCCGCAAGAATTACTGGCATTCTCCCAGGGATAAACAATCTCACCTTCTCAAACAAAAGTTTCCGTTCATTCCTTCATTTATAGGTGCGTAAATATTAATCACACAAAATTTCACATTTTTATATAAAAAAATTGCTAATATACACCTCCCTTCTTCTATTACCATGTAACTTACACCATCATTTTTATTTAACACACTCCCAGACCACACAGATTTTCCATACATCCACTCTTCTTCTCTTACTACTTCACACAGACCACATTCCTGCAAACAAAAAATTGCACTTGTGCTAGAAATTCGAGAATCTCTGTTCTTCTAATCTTACTTTTAAATACTCTTACATTTTGTAAGCAGATCTTGAAACCCATATATATATTTTTTTTTCTTGGTTTTTTTTTACGGAAAAAACCCCCCCAAAAAAACAAAATATTTTAAATGTATTCATATTTTCCAGGTAGCTTATGCTCAAAGTTTTGCCACCTCCACCAGAATCCATGCTCTCCTCTTGCTGGCTTCCGTAGGGGTTGCTGATTTCTGGTCCACTAGTATAACCCCTTTTTGACACTCTTACTCTTCCGTACGACTGAAGAGCTCTCTTCTTCTTCTGTGTTGGACTCCCCACCACCCTCCCTTTGACTCTTTCCAGACCGCCCTCCTCCAGACGTCTCTCCAGACATAAATTCTTCAATATTTATTGGGTCAGACGCACTTGGAAGATCATCTATAACTTCCTCCAAGCTTCTTACAGGAAGTGCTTTAGGGAAGGTTGCACAATCAAGTCTTGTAGCAGGTCGCAACACAGTCCCTTCTCTTCTTTCCCTCCTCACACCCTTACTCACCACAGCAGCATAGATTAGCTTTCTCCTTTCCCACTCCTCTTGAACTATCTGCTGCTGCCTCATGTTATTGTCTCTTTGGGCTTCAGCACTTGGACGATTCCTATACATGTGATCTGTTTTCCCACATATATCACATGCTTTAGGAGTTGGGCACTCCCCAGCAGTATGTCTCTCCTGTTTGCAGTTCCTACAACATACACCTTTCTGACAACTCTCCTGAGTGTGTCCAAAAGAATAGTATTTTCTGCAATATAACGGCTGCCCAGAGTACATTAAGTAACCTCTATTCCCCGTCACTGAAAAATTAGCCAGCGGGTGACTAAAACATCCCACACGCTTTTCAATTTAGCAATGAAACTGTATTTACAATTAAAGATACCAAGATGATTCTTCTGAGGCACAGGTTTCCCTACATATTCACAATATTTCAGCAAAAAGTCCATAATCAAATTAACTTCAGTAAAAGGATTATAAACATGTACTACAATTGAAATTTCATGAAGACCAAACAACGGAGTTATCTTCACTCCCATTATTTCAGGATCTTCTGAACTGTTTCTGAACCATTCATATGCCTCTAAACAAAGGTTCTCATTAAGAAAAGTTACATTGTACACACCTGTTTTAGGGAAGTTTTGGACACTATAAATTAGATGTCTCCCAGTTCCAGCCTTCTTTTCCACGAGCTCAATCACAATAAATTCCAAAGTATTCTTTCTTGTATCCTTCAGGTGCACTTCCAAACGAATGGTGTGCGGGATTCCAGCCATCTTTAGAACTGTCAGCCAAAGCCACAGAGAAAAAACCATCTCCCTTAATAAAGGAAACTAAATCAGCTCAAACCTCGCACCCGCCGACCACGTCAGGGCATGCCTTGATCGTAATCAGAAGATCGAGATGGAGGAACCCAAGACTCATCTGATTGAGAGCCAGTAAGCCGCAAAGTTACTTCAGATCTGTTGGAACAGCGCCATCTATTGGTTTCATAGTCTTATGACAATACTATTACTCTTGTCATAAGACTATGAAACCAATAGATGGCGCTGTTCGTGACATGAACAGCACCATCTATTGGTTTCATACTCTTATGACAAGAGTAATAGTCTTTTTTCAGCTGAAAAACAAGGCAGATTCTGCTAATTTGCATGTCTTTCCCATATGCCCATGTTTATTCAAATAATTTTTTACATGACAAAACTGTATAGAAAGGTTATTGAATATTATGTTAGGACAATCAGAAAATTTTGTCTCCCTAATGATATTGATTTAGGTGCGCAGGTCCACCCAAGCCATCCAACAGATCTGAAGTAACTTTGAGGCTTACTGGCTCTCAGTCAGATGAGAGCTGGTTTGGGATGTCTCATAGTGCACAAGGCTGCCATTGTAAGGTATGCTGACTAAGCCTGTTATCTGTCTCATGGATAGATTGATGGCTTCCATATACCTGGCTTTTGGCATATAGCCTTTGTGTGGTTGTTTATTGTATGTCATAGATAATAGGAGTCCAAGATGCATCCAGCCATCCTATCAATGCTGTTTCCAAACAATTTTGGTGGGGTTTCCATCAATTTCTGTCATTTTTTTGTGAACCAGACATCCTCTTCTCTTCTGAGCAGGGGGTGCCTGGGGTTCTCCCATTGACTTCTATTGTGTTCGGGTGCTCAGTAGAACACACGAGCCCTTTGGTGCTCGATCAACACTACTGGTTACCCTTAAATGTAAAGGCAAATACTGACGTTCTTTGCGTAGAGGCACACTAAAGAAGGCATTTGCCAGGCCTATCACTGTGAAACACGTTGCAGTGGATGGAAGTTGTGAACTAAGATCATGAACCATCCTGTAACTAACATACTGTCCCTTAACCGGTTTCTTCTTTTACTAACAATTGAGTAACAACCGTACGGTCTTTTATCTTTAGTTTAACTGGCTCAGATTCACAGACAAAAACTGCTTTTCCCGTAAATCCCATAGCCGGTACATAACAAGGGGTTAACTGATGAGGCTGCAAAAAAATCTGGTCTACTTCTGTTTTGGCTACCCCGTGTCAACCAGGAATGGTACTGCCTTTCTGTTGCCCATGGATACGGGCAAGTGAAATTGAGGGCCCTTTCCTTCACTTTTTGCGAGCAGTACAGGCACAGGGTTGCCTATTTCCTAGCAGGGAGTAAAAATGGCAGCAAAGTGACTCGCCATTCAGGTTTACAGGCTTTTTAGCTTGGCTTGCAGAGCAGGTCTCAAGCCTTCCATAAATGCAGATGTCAACAATTTCTCACCCATTGGTCCAGTCTGATCCCCAACCCATGTCAGTCCAAAGGGTCCACAGTGCAGCTGCATACGTGTCTACTGTCTCTATTAGTCAGTTTTCTAGTTGCAACACACAAGGTCAGATTCCTGGTCCACACAGACACAAAGAAACATCTCCCATACATTAATACACACAAGTCTTTGAACTTATTAACAAATAACATTTTCTGGAGCTCCATACACTCACACTTAGTACCTCACATACATTGCCTTGGTATTATCTCTTAGTATTGCAGACAGTGTTCTCGCTATCACACATTCCAATGTTGTGACATCACTCCCCCATAGCTACAGCCCCTGCAGTGTCCCCTCATACTCAGCTTTCTGCCTCCATATGTTCTCTATCTCAGCAAAACAGAGTTCCTACTGGTTCTGCGACATATTCACCAGACAATAGGTCACACAGATACACAAGACAAGACATAATACTTTCTCTGCACTGCACCAAGCAACTTTCCACAATGCTTCACATGCTTACTTCCAAGTTTCCACACTCAGTTCTCCATTTGAATCACATTCTGTAATCTTCATCAACTTCTTCACATCCATGATCCTTCATCCACTATGGGTGTGCTTGAACCTTTCCCAAACCTCTAAATCGAGGTTTTCATGCTTAATATCTGCTTTTTCCAACACTTTGTCTACCTTCTTTAACCCATATTTTCCACCTCTCTTCTCTACCAGTTGTTTAGCTGTTTCATAGTCTTCGGGAACGCTGTTCTGGTTACTCATTGTCTATTTCTGAATTTGTGCTTAACAGGGGGAAATCTAGACATCTATTCTTTTCCCACAGAGGCTTGCCCACCCTATCTTTCAGGTGTACTTCTGTTTTGCTTTTGAGCTGAAGCTTCACTGTGCTTCTGGCCCCTTCCCCTAGCTTCCTGACAAATTCTACGCACACAATAGACAATAACAAATATGCAGACAGTTACTCCCAGAACAGTCCCAAGCAATTCCCAGCTAAAATCCTGATTTAAATCCATCCACCACTCATGCGCTCGAACAAGACAAATACCAGACCGGAAAGTACAGACTATATGTAAGAAAAAACTCTTACCTCAGCACTGATTTTCGTATGTTTGTCCCGGTATGGCTTGTCCAGGCATCGGGGGTCTCAGCAGGAAGGGCTTAGTTGTGCCCCACGTTTGGCGCCAAGTTTCTGTTGGGGCAAAGATCCCGAAGCCGGATGAGTGGTGGACTTCGAATTAGAAGATATATGAGTACTCAGAGTAAAACCAACACAGGCATAGTGCTGTGTATCAAGTTGTTCTAAACTTTATTGAAAGAAAGAAGAGGTTATATAGCATTTTTCTGGATCATTTCCAATACGGGAGGCATAGTTAAACATTGACATCATATCTCATTAAACCACAATCTGAAATGATCATCTCTTGGCTATATGCCCGGAGTGTATCCTTAATCTTAAGTGTAGGTGTTAGTCATGGACTAGTCCTGCTAATGGTTATGAAAATTTCCTACTAGGAGAAGGTTGGATGGAGCTAGGAGTGACCTTGAGGTCATAGTAACCTTACACAGAGAAGTTCCCAGTTTATAACATAAAAGGGCTGCACAAGGTACAAGATGGAGTCTCGACCCTCACAGCCATAAGTTTGTATTCATCTTAAATACTAAAACGTTAAATAATTAACCACACTTAAAATATTAAATATGTTTTTATTGTTGGAATATAATTGGCCATAGTGCATAATGTTACCTAATAAATATATTTAAGTAAACCATATTAGTAAACAACATAACTAAACACCAAATAAATAATATCCAACTAGTCCTTTCAGTGAGTGACTATTACCACAACCGCCATAGAGCGAAGCTAAATGGCTAACCAGCACCACAGCCTATTTCGATCATATTCTGTAATCCAACACTGAAAATGTCAAATCCAATATCAGAGAAAGATTGTTTTAAATGATTGTACTGTATAACCCTGCAATAAATCCTTCTAACTCTATATGTCTGTAGGACGTTGCATTTATACTAGCCATAAATTTCTCCATTCTCTTGTTTATTTGAATTCTATTTTTTTCCATAAAGAACAATGTATTTGAACTCCATTCCCATCTGGGTACTATTTCTGAAAATGCAATCTTGGATTGTGGGAATTGAGAATGTACTTCTAAAATAGTGTAAATTAATTATTTCATCAACTCATAAGTACGAATTCTGCCTATATCAGATGATCCAAAGTGAAAAATTAACATATTAGGTTCCGGACACAATTTAGAGGTGATACACATTCAGAAAGAATGTTTTATAAACGTAGATCAACAATACCTCTCCAATAAATAGATACCTTATCATCTAAGCCTAAATTTGAATTTAATAGATGCTTGTTTACTGGCTGAAGAAATTAAATCCTTTTCGAGTATTCAAATAATCTTCTGTTCTGAAAAAGATTATAACAGCAATTTAGGTCTAATGTATAGTTTATACCTGTTTGAATTCCATCTATCTATTTTCTTTATAGTACGTTCTTTAAGACCAATTTCATATGCATAAGTTGCAACTTTAATTCGAAACGAATGAGCTGAAATTTTTGTACCCTGTAAGTCAAATTTTTTTTTACATTTAGACAAAATGTGGTTGAATTGGAACTTGGTTAATGGAGATCCATCAACGTGCATAAAAAGAGGGCCTGGATTACATGACCTAGCAACTATCCAATTTTTAAAGCCTGAACAGGACATGGTGTAGATGACTGTAATTTTTTCAGGTTTACCCAGATTCCTTTACCTTGTTGATCGGTTTTCGATATTTTTATGAATAATTAGATTTTTTACTTATGTATAACAGGGTCATTGATTTATGGAGCTATTGTTGTTCTATTCACAACTGTAAATTCACTGATGCTAAGTGCCCCGAAAAAGGAAAGCGAAAATGCAGCTTTGAATAAACACGTCTCATGCGGGGACGAACAAATAAACGGTAAGTAATCCATAAATTGTTTTTAAAAGATCAAGAAATAATGGTCTAGTTCTGCTCTTGATAGAATTTTTTCTTTTTGAACCTTTAATTAGCTGTTTTAATAAAAAAAATTGCACGTGAACGGGGGTATATTGTGAATTTTTTGGAAAAAAGAAATTGCGGATAGCATTTTTTTAATTTAGTCCTCTTTATAGCCCTTTTTTGTATGATTCAAAATGAATAGGATAACATGTAAAATGTTGTCATCTCATATAATGAAATTATTTGCAGAACAAAATGTTCTCCAATTATTCCGAGCGGCTGTGTAGGCAGGCCATGTAGTCGGGGCTAATGAATTACTCATTAATCCTCTGATCAATTCCAGATCGTCTTCTAAAGTTTTGTTGGACATGGGACTCCCTTTTCTTCTGCTTCTGGGACCAGCTGTCTGAAATAGGAGAAGTTCTGCCAAGACAAAGAATCTGCCATTATATTAGACCTGCCTTCAATATGTTTCGTTTTTATCCAAGTGTTGTGTTTTAAACAAGTAAGGATGATTTGTCTCAATAAGTTGACTACTACCTCTGAATTGGCAGATAAACAGTTTATGGAGAAAACCACACCCTTGCTATCTGAAAATAATAAAATACGTTTGTTTATTAAATTATCATGCCAAATTGATAAAGCTACCAATACCGGAAAAAGTTCCAAAAAAATTATGTTTCTTATAAAAAGTTCAACTAGCCAATTTTTTGGCCATTTTTATGCAGACCATTGGTTCATAAAATTTGCTCCATAACCCACTGAAGCAGCAGCATCAGTGAACAACTGGAGTGAATCAGAATCTATAAATTCTTGCTGCCACATAGTTCTACCATTATAATCCTCCAGGAAACATAGCCAGATTTGAATATCGTCTTTTATTTGTTTTGTAAGACAAATGTGATCAAATGGCTGGCTTTTCCCCACTGTGGCAGAATACATTAGTCTGGAAAAACTCTCCCCATTGGTATCACTCTAGTTATGAAATTTAACGAACCTAGAGCTGATTGTAAACGTTTTAATGTAGTTTTCTTGGATTTTAACAAATTGTTTAATTTTGAATTCCATTCTTTCTGAATTTATGGAGATATCCAAAAATATGATATCCTTTGTTGGGTATACCATTTTTTCTTCTGCTAATGGAATTTGGAAGTACTCAGCAGTATTTCTGAAGATATTTAGCAAATTCATGCAATCATTGGATTTTGAATTGCCAATGAATAGAAAATCGTCCAAGTAATGGATTGCGTAACCTCCACATGAATGACTTTCTAACATCCATTGTAAAAATGTTGAAAATGCCTCAAAGTAGAAAAAGGATAGGGAAAAACTAATAGGAAGTGCTTTATCATAATAAAATTTTTCTTCAAATTGAAAGCCCAAAGAATTATATCCAACTGGGTTAATAGCCAGTAACCTAAATGCAGATTTTATGTCCGTTTTTACCATCAACGCATTACTTTCTGCTTTTCTGAGTAAGGATAATGCTTGATCAAAGGATGCATAGTGTACTGATGTAAATTTTTTTCGAATAAATCATTAACTGAATTATCTTTTGGGTATGACAAGGGATGAATGAGGCGATAACTGTTAGCTTCTTTATTTGGGACTAAACCTAGTGGAGACAATCTAAAATTTTAAAAGGAGGTTGCAGAAAAGGACCAACAACTCTGTTTTTTGACTCTGTTTTATTTAACTTCACCGATTTAAATTTTTAACAAAAGAACATCCTGAAATTAAACAAGAAAACCATATGAAAAACCTTCAATTAATATTTCAGCTGTTGTTTTGTTTGGGTATATTTTTAAATTGTGAATGAGCCTTGGTAGGTTCAATGGGGTCACCTCCTCTATTGGATTCTTTACTGATGCTAAGTGGTTTCCTGTGCAAAAAGTACACTCGTGTTTATATTTGCAATTTGCTTGCCATCTACATACTGACTTGTTAAATGCAAAGCAAATTCCTTTTTTGGGAAATTGTTGACGAAAAAGATTGGACCTTTAGGGCAACATAAGGTTGATCCAAAGACCCATATCCTTTGAACCCCAATTTGATTCCGTGTATACTGCTAGTTTTTAACGAAACGATTCGTCATAATTACACCATGCAGTACCGCCGAAGTTTTTATAAGCTTCTAGGATACTGTCAAGATGATGAAATAAACCGCTACAAAGGATCAGGGTTTTTTCACCCAATACTGCTGCATAAATGCAGAGTACTTGAAGCCAGTTTAAAAAATTCTTCTGTTGATTTCTTTTTCTCTCTTCCTCTTCTTTTTTGTCTAATTTTAATGTTTCTTTAGCCGAAGGAAGGAAAGAAAAGACATCAATATATTCAGATTTTTTTCTTTGGTTTGTTTTGACAAATGGAATCCCAAAGGGGAAATCTGGCAGGGCATTGTTTTCTTTAACCCCTTCCCGACTGCAATCCGTCTATATACGTGATAACTACACATGCCCCGAGCAGCTACCACGTGTATAGACGTCGGCAGCCTTAAAGAGAGGGAGCGCTACTTCACTGCTCTATGCAGCGCTTCCCCGCAATGTACCCGGCTTCCTTCTTCTGCCCAGCGATAACCGAGCCTTTAGCATCGGTTTCTGGGCAGAATAGTATCTGTTGACCACCACGATTTTTGTCCAATCGTGGTGGTCATATTGCTTACATGATACAGTGCTCCCCTTGCTTATTCACCCACGCAACGTTTCAGTCTGCTTTCTGGGACTTGAGAACGGTCCCAGAAAGCGGACTGAAATGTTGCGTGGGTGAATAAAGGACCTCACATTTTTTTCACCGATTGGAAGTGCTGTAGTCCTTTCTTCTTTGTATTTCAAGACGGTGGGTTGCGTCTTATTGCGGGCAATCCATACTTTGGTTACAATTTTGTGCTGCCTTGAATTTTCCTTCTGATATATATATATTTTTATATATATATATATATATATATATATATATATATATATATATACAGTATATAAAAAAAGCAGTGTCACATCTAGGTAAATTGAAAAAAGTGGCGTCCTTTCAGTTCTCTTACTGGAAGATAATCTGCTTAGCCCCAGTAAGAGAACAGAAATATCGGTACTTGGGTGAATAAAGGACGCCACTTTTTTCACTTTATCTGGATGTGACGCTGCTTTTTTTCTCTTTTATACAGCAGATAATTGGTAAGGCACATGATTTATTCCTACACTGAGAGTGCTGCCCTAATTTTATATATATATATATATATATATATATATATATATATAATTTTATTTATTTTTTTACTAATTTGATTAGGCAGGTATGGAAAAAAAGTGACAGACAGAGTGACAGCAGTTTAGGTGGGATCAACCATCTGACAGTTAAGCCTCATTCACACACATCCGTGTCCGTGCTCAAATCAGTGAAAATGTGGTCAGTGATTCATCCATAAAGGATCCGTCTTAGTTTTTTCTTTCTAATGATCCACGAAACACGGATGGCATCCTGCACACGTGCGTGAAACACTGAGGCTTTAGAGAAGAAAAAAATCTGCACTATATCCAATTTCAGTGAAAGGAGTAGTGTCCTTTATTCACCCATATAGCTGGTGAATAAAGGGCACTACTTTCTTCACTAAAGTTGGATGTGCTGCGGTTTCTTTTTCTTATATAATATACCATATATATCGTTAGTGATACCGTTAAGGGCTCATGCACATGACAGTATGAATTTTGCAGTCCGCAAAACAAGGATCCGCAAAAAAATTTACATCTGCATGACACCTATGTTGCATCCATTTTGTAACAATGTCTGTTCTTGTCCGCAAAAAAAGACAAGAACAGGACATGTTCAATTTATTTTTATTTTATTGCAGAATGGACATGTGGACATACAGACACGAAATGCGCACAGTAATCTCAGTTTTTTGTAGCCCCATTGAAGTGAATGGTTCTGCATAAGGGCCACTAAAAAATGTAACAGACAGACAAAAAATACATTTGTGTGCATAAGCCCTAAGGCCCCTTTTACACAAGCAAGCTCCACGCATTAGTCTCTCACCACGTGTCAGCAAGAGCACCCATCCTGACCTTCCAGCACTGACGGGGTCACATAGAATTATATTGATATATGATGCAGTGTAACCCTTGCATAATGCTGTCAGTGTTACTGTATACAATACATTCCAGAACTGTAAGGTTGAGTTCACACTTCAGTTATTTGATCAGTGATTTCCATTAGTTATTGTGAGCCAAAACTAGTAGTGACGCCTACTCAGAGATCAGCTATGATGGAAAGATTTCCACCTAGTTTTGGCTCACAATAACTGATGGAAATAACTGACAAAAAGTCACATAGGGCTAATTAGGTTGCAAGGGGGGGGTCACTCACATAAGCGTTTTGATTTCCGTATAACATGGTTATAATGAAAAATAACAGAATTGGTATAACAGAAAACAAAAGGAACACTTTCTGTTTTAATCCATCCTAATATAGTTAAATGGAGAATAAATAATAGTGTGTTCGCTGATAGTTATTTTAAAAATTTTATTTCAGAAATATGTCTCAGAAACAGTACACTGCAGATGAGGCTTACGAACTGCTGTGCTTAGACACTGAGCTGTCTGATAACACTGATAGTGATGTCAGTTTCTGTGGTTTTGAGAAGAGCGACACAGAGAACTCTGACAGTAGTGTGCACGCTGGACGATTATCAAAGAGGTGCAGAACCACCAAACCACAAAATTCTGACACGCCTAACACCAGCAGAGATGTAACAACTACAATTGCACCAAGTTCAGACACGCCTAGCTCCAGCAGAGTTATACCAACTTCCAGCAGAGAGGCACAAGTGCCTGAAACGCTCCTTCAAATTGCCTCTCTGAATTGGCAACCACCAAGTACAGGCATCCCGTTTGTCCCATAATTTAATGCTGTACCAGGTATTACACTGGATGTAACTGGATTTGACCCACTACAGTTTTTTCAGTAGTTTGTACCGGACGACCTTTTTGAGCTTTTTGTAAAAGAGACAAATTTATATGGTGCTCAATATATTTCAAATAACCCCTCCTCTTACTATGCCCGGCCTGGACAATGGACACCCACAAATGTGGAAGAAATTAAAACATTTTTGGCCTTAACATTTGCAATGGTTATAGTAAAAAAAACTACAAAATACGGTCTTATTGGGAGGCAAGTCCCATCCATAGCACCCCAAGTTTTGCAACTGTTATGTCCAGACAACGATATGAAATACTCCTCAAGTTCTTCCATTTCAATGACAACAGTCAGTGCCCCTCAAATTCTTCTCCGGATTACGACCGGTTATATAAAATTAGGCCGCTTCTAAATTATCTGTCTGAAAAATGTTTAACCCCCTCTGAAAATGTCTGTTGATGAGTCACTTGTTAAATTTAAAGGAAGGTTACATTTCAAGCAATTCCTTCCATCCAAGCGGGCCAGATATGGCATAAAACTTTACAAATTGTGTGAAAGCACAACAGGTTACACTTCTGCATTAAACAGCGAATTAAACCCCCAAGGATGCCCAGCTGGATTAGGAACAAATGCAAAAGTTGTCTGGGAACTAATGGGTCCACTGTTACAAAAGGGATACAAATTATTTATAGACAATTATTACACAAGCATTCCCCTTTTCCAGAGCCTGCAAGAAGCAAATACGGGAGCATGTGTCACATTCAGGAGAAATCGCTGAGGTTTTCCACCATCCCTGCTGGCAAAAAAACTACAAAGAGAACAATCTGATGCCCTTCGTAGTAGCAACCTGCTGGAACTACGCTACAAGGACAGAAAAGATGTACTATAGCTAAGTACGATTCACACAGAAGCCACAGTGCCAGTAAGAGAAAGGGGGTCAACCACCGATAAACAAAAACCGACTTGCATACTAGAATCCAATAAGTACATGGGGGGCACTGACCTGTCTGATCAGGTACGCAAACCATACGAGGTAATGCGCAAGTCCTATGTCTTGTATAAAAATTTATCCATCTATTTGCTACAGATGGCAATGTACAACTCCTATGTGCTGTACAAAAAAGTCTGGGGGAACACAAACATTTCTTTGCTATCAAGAAATAGTTATTGAGAAATTAATGTAACCCATTAGAGGCCCCACCCTACCACTGGAAGCAGAAGAAATAAGGAGATTAGTTGAAAGGCACTTTATTGCAGCTATAGCCCCAACACTAAACCAAAGACATCCACAAAGGAGGTGCCGTGTCTGCTCAAAAAGAGGCATCAGACGAGACACAAGATACTTTTGCCCTGACTGCCCCTCTCGGCCAGCACTGTGTATTGGAAACTGTTTTAAAGTGTATCATACACAGGCACGCTTTTAAATTTTCTTAATTAATATTGCTGTTCTCTTTTTGTATTTTTGGTACACATAGTACTTATACTAGTATTGAATTATTTTTTGTAGTTTGCTAAATCAGCAGTATAGTGAAAAAATTCAGTTTTTTATGTTTTGTTACATGTTCCAACAAAAGGGGTAAAAAATGGAAAATGTTAATTTTACAATAAACCTCTTGTTGAATACTTTGTATTGTCTATTTTATTCAGTACTTTTATTCTTGATAGCTTTTTCTTGATAGCTTGCAGCATGTTTGCAGTAATTTGGGCTAAATTAGCAGCAAAGTGAAAAAATGCAATTTTTTTATTTTTTGTTCCATCTTCCAACAAAAAGTGGAAAAAAATGGAAAATGGTAATTTTACAATATACCCCTCGTTGAATACAAACCGGATTCCAAAAAAGTTGGGACACTAAACAAATTGTGAATAAAAACTGAATGCAATGATGTGGAGATGGCAAATGTCAATATTTTATTTGTAATAGAACGTAGATGACAGATCAAACGTTTAATCCGAGTAAATGTATCATTTTAAAGGAAAAATACGTTGATTCCAATTTTCACGGTGTCAACAAATCCCCAAAAAGTTGGGACAAGTAGCAATAAGAGGCTGGAAAAAGTAAATTTGAGCATAACGAAGAGCTTGAAGACCAATTAACACTAATTAGGTCAATTGGCAACATGATTGGGTATAAAAAGAGCTTCTCAGAGTGGCAGTGTCTCTCAGAAGCCAAGATGGGTAGAGGATCACCAATTCCCACAATGTTGCGCAGAAAGATAGTGGAGCAATATCAGAAAGGTGTTACCCAGCGAAAAATTGCAAAGACTTTGCATCTATCATCATCAACTGTGCATAACATCATCCGAAGATTCAGAGAATCTGGAACAATCTCTGTGCGTAAGGGTCAAGGCCGTAAAACCATACTGGATGCCCGTGATCTCCGGGCCCTTAAACGACACTGTATCACAAACAGGAATGCTACTGTAAAGGAAATCACAGAATGGGCTCAGGAATACTTCCAGAAACCATTGTCAGTGAACACAATCCACCGTGCCATCCGCCGTTGCCAGCTGAAACTCTACAGTGCAAAGAAGAAGCCATTTCTAAGCAAGATCCACAAGCTCAGGCGTTTTCACTGGGCCAGGGATCATTTAAAATGGAGTGTGGCAAAATGGAAGACTGTTCTGTGGTCAGACGAGTCACGATTCGAAGTTCTTTTTGGAAATCTGGGACGCCATGTCATCCGGACCAAAGAGGACAAGGACAACCCAAGTTGTTATCAACGCTCAGTTCAGAAGCCTGCATCTCTGATGGTATGGGGTTGCATGAGTGCGTGTGGCATGGGCAGCTTGCATGTCTGGAAAGGCACCATCAATGCAGAAAAATATATTCAGGTTCTAGAACAACATATGCTCCCATCCAGACGTCATCTCTTTCAGGGAAGACCCTGCATTTTTCAACAAGATAATGCCAGACCACATTCTGCATCAATCACAACATCATGGCTGCGTAGGAGAAGGATCCGGGTACTGAAATGGCCAGTCTGCAGTCCAGATCTTTCACCTATAGAGAACATTTGGCGCATCATAAAGAGGAAGGTGCAACAAAGAAGGCCCAAGACGATTGAACAGTTAGAGGCCTGTATTAGACAAGAATGGGAGAGCATTCCTATTTCTAAACTTGAGAAACTGGTCTCCTCGGTCCCCAGACGTCTGTTGAGTGTTGTAAGAAGAAGGGGAGATGCCACACAGTGGTGAAAATGGCCTTGTCCCAACTTTTTGGGGATTTGTTGACACCATGAAATTCTGATTCAACATATTTTTCCCTTAAAATGGTACATTTTCTCAGTTTAAACTTTTGTTCCGTGATTTATGTTCTATTCTGAATAAAATATTAGAAGTTGGCACCTCCACATCATTGCATTCAGTTTTTATTCACGATTTGTATAGTGTCCCAACTTTTTTGGAATCCGGTTTGTACTTTAAGATGTCTATTTTACTCAGTAGTGTCCTTTTTAGGTAATTTTTTATGTTTTGGCTGCATAGGGCCACTGCAAAGACAACATGCTGCTATCTAATGGCCTATGGAAAAAATGGCACTTTAAAGCTGAAAGGTATGCCTTTACTTCTGGGTGCCATAAAGTGCCC